>NW_024499351.1:11247096-11413833 GCF_017590055.1 Onychostruthus taczanowskii
CCTGCCCCCGGCACCCCGACCCCCGCCCGCGGGTCCCGGCCCCTCCGCCAGCCCCCGTCCCAGCAGCGTCCCCAAAGCCCGCACGAGACTTCCCACGGGGCAGAACGGCAATCGTGTCCTTGCCCTTAACAGCAAGGTGGGGTCTCTCCGTCCAGCCCCTCACCCGAGCCTCAGGTGTGCCCCAGCTGTATTTGGGGTGGTCTCCTCGCCACCCTCGGGGTGAGCACCGCCAAGAGCTGAGCGGTCAGCCCCACCGCCGCCCAACCTACTGGAAATCAGAAGACAGACAGCAGTCTCTTACCTATGCTGTCTGTTCCCACCCAGAGGGGAAACCCCCAGCTCGTGTTTTCAAGCACCTCCTTAAAACCACAAAGCCCTCTCTCGGCACGGGGGAGATAGAGGAGATAAAAGCCTGAGACAAGTCATGGGCCTTAGGTTTCAAAAAAAGAGATTAAAGTAGCACATACCCGCCAGGAGAAGGGTGAGTGAAGCCGTCAGTCACAGTCCCTGCTCAGGAAGAAACCCTCCCAGGGCCAAGCAACCCCCTCCAGAAAGAGACACTGAGGGGCAGCCCCTTTTCCTCGGCAATCCCTTTCCAATTCCCCACTGGGGAGGGCCGAGACTCCCACCGCCCTCTCCTTGTAGCGCTCTATTCTCCCTCCTCAGCACACAATGGGGCAATCCCTGGCTGGGTCTTATTCCACATCCCTTACCAGCACCCACAGGAATGAACTCCTGTGCCTTCCCACATCAGGGGACTCTCCCCAGTCCCATATGACTTTCTTTTCCTTTCTTCCTTCCTGCCTTCCTCCCTCTCCCCTAACAAAGGATAGTTATCCCCAGTCAGTAAAGATGGCAACCCCACACCCCGGTGGGAAGTGAGCAGCCCTGCAGGGCAGCAGGGACCGGACCTGCAGGCTCATGGGCGCGTGAACAGGAGCACCAGGCTCTCTGGCCAGGTGTCCCCCCTGGCAGCATTTCAGCTCATACCAGCCTCCTCCTTTGTTCACCACAGTTCCCCCCACCAGGACTAAAGCCTCGACAAAGTGGGAGAAAGGGAAGAGGGGAATTTGGACAGGCCCAACAGAACCTGCATGCGGGTCAGCGTGTGCAATGCCTGTGCAGGTGGAAGACCTTGCGCTTGAAGTTGAATGGGGAACACGGAGCATCTCTACAGGGAACAGAGGGAGGGAGGGAGGGAAGTAGGGAGGGAGAGAGGGAAAAAAAATATCGTGTGAGTGCAGAGTTTGCAAAATGAGCTGATGGTAAATAGCTGGAGGATAGACAGCGTCTCTGTACGTGAGGCGCAGCACGGAGAACTGCACCTGAGCGAGGCTGGGCCACTGCTCGCTCCAGCATCACACGTCACTCACTGATGCATCCTCCCCAGCCTGCTCTCTGCACCAGCTCCCCCGCCTCCACCACGAAAATGCAGTGGGAAAAATGGGTTCCCCCCCACGCTCAGTGCAGCCACAAAGCAGAGAGCTGGGAGAAGCACAACTGAACTTCATTCAAGGTCCAGCAGGTGCCTGCCAAGGGAGATTCAGTACCACGAACCTCCTGATCCCCTTTTCCTGCTGGGAACCCACAGCCCCTTGAGCTCAGTGTCTCCCCACGCCCCTGCTCAGCTGCTTTCTTCCCTGAGCAATGGCAGCCGTGTTTGCCAACACTCGCTGCTCACTAGTGCTGCTATCCAAGGCCCTTTGTTCCCCTCGTCGTGCAGCCTTCCTTTGCATTCCGCAGCCAGACACCGAGGCCCGACACAACTCGTCTCACCTGGGGTGCTCCAGAGGGGCGGCCATCAGCTTTCCCCTCCCTCCCCTGCAAGACCAGGCGAAACTCACACAGCGCCTGGAAACGTGTCTCCCTCCCTACGTGGGAAAAGGAAAAGAAGCCATCCTTTCCCTGGAGGGAGGCGCGCTCAGGGGTGTCGGTGACTGCAAACCCTGCCCCTCATTTGCAGTTTTGCCAGGCGTGCTCCCCAGGCCCGCCGGGATCGCCGGTCCCACGGGCGGCAGCCGGCGGTCCCGCAGCCCGGTTCCGTGGGAAGGCAGCCCGGCACCCGCCTGACACCCTGTGGCCGCCTGCCGCCTTGCAGGGACGTGGAGCGGGACGGGGATGGGAATGGGAATGGGTATGCTGCGTGGGAGGGGACACACAGGGTCTCTTAGCAGAGCAAAGCCGACAGGAGCAGGGAGAAACCACAGACCGGGCACATGCCTGGCTCCTGCCACCCGCCATGCAGGGATGAAATGCTGCATACTTTAATAAGGCAGCACACATGTGTCCCAGCAGTTTCTGTAAGTGCCCATGGATTCAGCCCAGCACGTCCAGGAGCAAAAGAATTTCAATTTACTGCTAGCTGATGCCACAGGTTCATATGAGTGTACAGGCCCTTCTGCTCTACGGCAGCACGTGACAGCAGGGGCTGCTGTAATAATGCCCCAACAGAGGATCTTAGGAGCCTCCTAAGAACATTCACATGGGTTTCAAACTCCTCAGAGAGTCTTCCTTAATGCACAGCAAGGCCTTTCCCTGCTCCTCTCTGGCTTTACTCCAGAAGGATGAATTTCTGCTTTCCAAAGCACAAGGGTTGGGGTCTCTGCAGGGGACCAATCAATCCCACAGGCTGCCCACTTGTTGCATCCGCATGGGAGGTGTGAGTGTCACAGTGACCATGTGTGGCGTGTGTCCTGCCCAGGTCGGGATGGGGGACGCGCTCGTGCACGAGTGCCACACCCGGCAATTTCCACTGCTCAGTGCTAAGCCTGCAGCACGTCTGAGGCGCCATCAGCAGCTATGCGGCTGCAGGACCCCAGCCCAGGGAAATTCCTGCAGCAGCTGTGGGCGGAGCTAGCACTCACCCTTCTTAGGGAAGTGGGAGGAATAGCTCCATGTGGTGCTCCAGGGGACTTACTGATCCTTAGCAGCCCCCTCTTTTCTCATCCCTGGAAAAGCTGCCAGTACACTGGGGACAGGGGGAGGTGAAGGTGTTTTTCTTGAGAGCTAAGCCACCTTGGAGCAGGAGGCCCTTGCTCCAGATGATCTCCTAGGTAACCCAAATGAAGCCCTGCAACCTTGATAGAAAAGCTTATCTCCATTTAGGAGGGAATCCTTTGCGTACTCTTACTGAGCTGCCTCCCGTCTCCGTTTTACAAACCCCAGTGGAGTGCCCACCCTTACTCCTCTCAGAGCCTTGGAGAGAGTCCTCCAAACCCCACCAAGCATGGCGCATGGCTGCCGGCTCGATGCTCCTGCAGGAACATCAGCCGCGCCCAGGGAGCTGGTGATCCCTACTCGCAGCATTCATTCCCGGCCTTCCCTGGGCATCCACAGCTCCGCAGCCCCTGCAGGGAGAAAGGCCCTGTCTCATTCCCAGGCCTTCTTGGGGCAGAGCTCCCCCTTGCTGAGAGCTCATTGGCAGCAGGGCAGTGAAGCCACCAGCTGCTTTCTCTGCCCTGACTTTCTCTGCCTGCAGCTTGGAGAGATTTTGACCTGATACTCTGCCCCCGCACGTCTCTCTGGCTGGAACCCAGCGGGAATAAGCGGAGACATTCAGATGATGCATCGCAGGGGAACCATTTTAATTAAAAGCGATGCTTTGGTCAGCGGGGTATGGACTTCTTTGGGAATATAGAGAGGAGAAGTGAGCTGGGTGAGTAATGGAGCAGGGGGTGGAGGAGATGTGCCTTGTCAGGGTTAGCTCTGAACTCAGCAGTTTGCCAGGGAAGTGGAAAGTGGCAGGACGAGAGTTCTATCCTCAGAGGCCTTTCCGTGGGGCTGGTGCTCTTGGCAATGCTTAACAGTGTCCTGAAAGCCTGGTGCAAACTGGGGTATGCCCTCCCCCCAAACTCAGAGCGTTTGCTGCTCCCTGAACACCAATCGCTTTCCCAGCAGAGAGAGGGGATGTCTGTGCACTGCTTACGGATGTTTAGGGGTACAGGGACCTCATGTTAACTCTCTAGCTCTGCCAGAAAAGAAATCTAAAAGCTCAGCAGGGCCCTGCACCAGGTGGATTAGTGCAGCACAGTGGGGAGCCACTGCAGCCACAGCCACCTCCTGTAGGTGGGAATCACCACAAGGCCCGATGTCCTGCTGCAATCTCAGGTGCTGTGTTTGCAGCTCTGCTGGCAGAGGGGATCCAGCACTGCTGGAGTGTTAAGACCAGAAATTACTTGTGACGGGGAGTAGGGTTTGAGAAAGAATTAAACAAGGGGATTCTTCCTCATGCAGAAGTGAGAAATCCCCTGCGACTGGGAAGCTTGAAAGAGGGCCAAGCCCTGGTGTCCATCCTAAAAAGCCTCTCTTAGGCTGGTTTTCTAGCTAGAGCCTAGTCCATGCTGGGCATCTTCCTGCCTTCACATAAGATGCTCTGGGAAAAGCTCCCAGACACTAAACCACACAATTTTAAATTACCAGGAATGGTTTTCCATTCAAACACCCACTAGGTCTGTTTTCTGCTCCTGGGACTGCCATGGAAAACCACATCCAAGCCCTGCATGCTGCATGCACCTGCCCACAGCCTCCCTGGAGGAGTCAGAGGTGGGGCAGCCTCCAGCCTGGCACAGAGGCAGGTGCCATGATGGCAAGAAGTGCCACACTCCTGTCCCAGCAAGGATGTGTCCCACCACCTTCCTACCTTGGCTAGCAGCAGCCTGGCCATGGGGCCAGCACTGAACCCACCACATGAACCACAGTTATATCTCAGGTAACGTGGGGAGCATTCCCAGGTTGCTGGGAAGAGCCATATTCACCGATCAGCAATAGCAAGACAGAGGGAGCATGGCAGCAGGATGGGTGGCATAGTGGAGGTGGGGAAGTTATGCCACTGGACCGTGGCAATGCCTGGTGAGACAGCGAGGAAAGGGTGGAGAGTGACTACGTGATGCTTCGCAGGGAGAACTGATCTTATTAATAAAAGCTGCTCCTTCCCAAGGCCTTGATAATCTCTCCTGCTGCAGATTATTTACAGCTGTGGAATTTAATACTCCAATGAACAAAGCTCTCTGAAGCACAGAGGGAGCGAGCAGACTGTTAACCCTTCTGCATGGCACCAGGGGCTTTCGGCTCAGGTTTGATGTCTCAATGCAGCTGAGCCACAGGCTGCCACAGCCCCAGCAGATCTCAGCACCTATGAGGCCAGCATTCAAGCCAGGCTGAGACTTGGTAGAAAGTCAAGTCAAAGAACATTCAAACTCCTGGATTCTGTTAATTAAAAAGGCAGGCTGGTGAATAGCACTTGCAGGCAGAACTTGGGCAGGGCTGGGGGGCTGTGTTGCCAGTGAGGTGCTGGTGCATTACACCACCAGGTAAGCACTTGACCTTATAGGTACTGGGTCAGTAAATTCAGCCTCCAGGGTGAGGAGATTGTCAGCCCTAGGTAAGTTATCCACCCCTGACGTTCAGTGCCAGGTGTGTGAAACTGAGTCAGCTGAGACCTGGGAGCCTTGCTGTGAGTCTGCAACGCTGCTGGGGACACAATTGCAGCACAGCCCTCCTGGTGCCTTCCCTGGGACCACAGCACCCATGGCTAAAGTGGATGCATTAGAATATGCTCTGCAATATAACCTCTTCCTCAGTGTGTCTTGAAATCTCGTGCATCTCAAGAGGACAGCATAGGAACCATCAGACTTGGCTTATTGCCTGAATGGCCCCTTAAATACAGGTGATTGGGAGGGGGAGATAATAGGGTGGGCTTGAGGCACAGCCTGGCGAAATCAGAGGTGAGGGATGTACAGGAAGGATTGGGTAATCATATGGGCTTGTCCCAGCAGTGCGTGGGCCTGGTTTGGGCGTATGCATTGCTGAATGGGGTGGGCACAAGACAGCAACTAGGGTAAGGAGCTCACAGATGGAGAAAGAAAGGCAAACACCAGCCTCATTTGCATGCTAAAATCTACTGACCACCCCATAACAAAGTGGCAGATTTTGGAGCCATGAATGCAGCCTGGGTTTGGTCTGCACCTCTCTTAGCCTGCCCGTACTTCAGACATTCCCAAAGGACCACACAAATTGTTGGTCTAGTTCTGCATAGTATCCTTTAAAGGGTCACAGTAGCATCCCTGCCATAAACTAAGTAACTATAATCTCTAGACATGATAAACCGCCCCTATCCACCCTCTCTAGTCCATATAGGAAAAAGCAGAATTCTTGTGGGATCTTTTGTCCCCACAGTCAGTAAAAGCCTGGCTGCTGAAGTGTAGGAAACACAGAGCCTGTGCACCAACTCTGGAGTCCCTTGGGGTGGTAGTCCCTTTATATCTCAGCAGCACTCAGCCTTTGCACAGCACCAGAGCAGCACAGAATACCTGCCCTAAAACCTCAGCATATGCCTCCCAGGTTATGCAGCCCCCTTGCTCTGAACTTGACACCCTCTCCTGACAGTTCCTCTCCCTGCCCTGTAATGCCTCATGCCAAGGATTTCTCAGGGCTCTTCCCCATCCTTCTACCACTCACAAAGGAGTAGCTGGAGGCTGTAGAAAGTAGTTTAGCTCAGCCTTAGGTGGCCCAAAATTTGCACAGGACAGCCCATTAATGTTGCATCTCTCCATTCTTAAAAGTCTTAATGTTTGTTCAGCTTCCCACAGAAACACAAGGTACTGCCTGCCAGCTATCACTCCACATTGGCAGTGTTTAGCTCTGGAGTTTTCCTGCAAGCAAGGCAGGCTGGCAAAGTGGAGACACCAGCAGGGAAGGGAGCACAGAGAGTAGGGGAAGGGTGGATCCCGCCCCACAGAGCCTGATGGGTGTTTGGAGATCCTCCCCTGCAGGCAGGAGGACAGCCCGGCTTCCCTCTCCCCTAGGTTCCACTGCCTGAGCTGTCAAGCCTTCCTGAGGAAACTGCCTCTGCAGGGCTGCATTTGATGCCCTGGAGGTCCCCATGTCCTCAGCCCACCCCACTGCAGGTGAGGCCTCCTGGGAACCTATTCCTCCTCCACAAGGCAGAGCTGAGGCAAAGTGTCGGGCTTGTGAAGCCAGTTAAACCAGCTATGTGCAGATGTTAGCATTACGAAACACAGATTGGAGGCTTCCTGGAGCTGTCTAGAGCCTCTGGAAGAATGTCCAAGAGCCAAGAATCAGACCCTGGAAACAAGGGCAAAGATACCATCTACCACCCTACCACTTCCTCTCCTCACTTTCTACTTCTCCAAGCAGAGTTTTCTGCTGCCAGTGAACTGGAGCCTTTCCTACCCTTCTCCAGACACCCACAGGGAACCTTGAGCATTGTTCTGAAGAGGAAAGTAAACACAATTAGGAGTAAAGCTCAGGTGTCTGGGCAGCACACAACCATTGTCTTTGCTCCAGTCAAGCACAAATACAAAACCCCAAAAGCTTGTCCTGCAGAAGTAATGGTTCCTCCTGCACTGGAGATGGGTACCACCTTCCCAAGCCTCCCAAGCATCCCAGGTAGATGCTCAGGGCAAAGTGTGAAAAGTCAGGACAAAACAGCACCTGAGGCCCCTCAGCAAGGCTCTCTTAGAGGTAGATGGCCTGAAGCACAAGAGTAAAAATCACATTCTGGTCTGTTCAGCTTTTGCCATCCCTGGTGAACCTAGGGTGGTCTGCTGTTGTCAGTGCCTCCAGGGAACTGCGACTGCTCCATCACAGTGGACTGGGCATCAGTCACCCCACTGTACCTCTCTGTGCCCCATCCCAATATGTGGTGCCTGTTTGAGTGAGCAGGACCAGGCTTGGCAGGACCAGAACATCAAGGAACACCTGAGGTCATCCTATCCCCCAAACACAGTGGGTGAAACATGCTCCCCAGCAGCACATACCACCCCTAATGTTTGACTGCTGCTTTCCCAATCCACATTGCTCATTTTGGAGCCAAGAAGAGAGCACCATGACTTCCAATCACTGTTTCATATTGCCCCAGAAATGTGAGGAAGATTTACCTCATCCAAGGTCAGGATTCAGTCTTACAAGCTAGAGCAACAAATCCTTTAATCCCAAGATATGTATCTAATATGGGAAACCACATTGTGGTGCCATAGTTACAACTGGGGGCCATCAGAGGAAGACATTTTTATCCATGTCCTGGCCTTGGGCCTGGGGAATAGTCACCAGTCCTCACACTCCACACCATAGCTGTAGCTATGAAGAGCAGCTCGTTTGAGCTAGTGTGTGAGCTGGATATGGGGTACAGCCTTGTAAAAAAGACCTTCACAGGCTCTGCCTTAGGCCATGTTGTACCTTGGGGCTTGCATGTTTATTTTTAAGGAACTGCATTTGGTTCATGGAGTTGACAGCCTTCAGACACTTGCAAAGCAAGCTCCTGTTTCCAAGGCCCAAGGGACGGCCTGTCTTTGGTGTCTATGCCACAGTAATTGGGCACATCGCTCCCCAGTCTTCTGGGGAGGGTGTGTGTACTATTCACACAGAGCACACTCACTGTAGCCAGCATGGAGGTGAGCATCCAAGTTAATTTTGATCTCTGTTAAGCAGTGAAGCCTTGGAACAATGAACTTCATGAGACATCTTGTGTTTTGGGTGAAAGGAAAAATGAAAAAAAGGTAATTTTATTCCCTCCAACAGCCTGTTTGATTGAACACTGCCTCTACTGCGCTCTCACAGAAGGTGAATGGATGTGCCTGGTATGTTTTCTCCACATCCTTCTTTTTATCCTTCTGTCATGAGCCCTCATTATTCTTTCTTCTTTCTAGGCTAGACACTCTAGAGCTTTCCAATTCTATTTTCTTGTTAGAGGGTGCATCTGTGACAGGCCTAGGAAAATTTCCATCCTCTATCCCTGACACGTTCTGAGATAAGCTGACCAGCCTGGCATGCTCACTTGAGACTCCACCACTGCAACAGCATACAGACTAGATTCAGTGTCATTCATCACCCCATTTCTTATGCTGTAGAACAGGAGAAACTACTCAGAAGATGAGGTGGCAATGCTGTAATTGGTGCTAATGCAGTCTGGGAAGAGCCCTTTAGGCAGCGACCACACAAGCTTTAACTTGGGTTCTGCCCTGGCAGCGGTGCCAACCCCACCCCTCTTCCCTCACTCCCAACTCTTTGCCCCTCTAGCCCCTCTGTGTTTCCTAGTACAAGTGTCCAGCCCATTGAGTTTCCCAATGGACACTCTTCCCCTGCCCTTGTCTATCTTGAACAGTAGCTGCAGGATATAAACAAGTGTCCAGCTGTTTCCCTGTCCTTTTTGCTCTTCCTGGGTCATGTCAATCCTAGACAGCACAGCCACATTCAGATGAGATGCAGACACTTTAAAAAATGACAGCCCTCACTTGTCTCATCAGAAGGGCTCAGCAGGGTCCTGCCACTGCTTCTGTGTGCAGCTGCGTGGAAAATGCTGCTCTGCCTGCAGTCCTGAGGCTTGGCATCCCTTTCCCTCAGGGAAGGAGATGTGGCATCTGCCTCTAGATGGAATTCCCTACCAAGGAGTGGCAATTCTGAGGGGTTGTTTTGCATCAGGAGAGTGGTCCAGCTCAGAGCTTCACAAGAGCACCAGGCTGTGCCTCCCTGCTGCCCACCCCCGACTCCTGTTTTGCGGCCCCCTGCAATCCATAAGCAGCATCCTGCTGCTGTCCCTCCTCTTCCCAGCCAGCTACCAGCCCCACGGGAGCCAGCATGCTGCTTTGCAGACCGATCTTCCCAGTGATCTTCCTAGACCCTGACGCCCCTGGTAACCCAGCAACCTTCCGTGGAGACAGGGCTCAAACGCAGTCAGAATTCCCTGGCTCTCCCCGGGTCTTTTCCCGAGGGATCAGGTCAGGCTCGGTCCCCGCAGAACCTTCCCGTGGCCGGCCGGAGCTGCGCTGCGCTGCTGCGGGCCGGGGGCCGGCGAACGTGCTGACCAAGGGGGATTTTGTGCGCGGCGATTTTGTGCCGTCGGTCAGGCTCAGGGGCCCGGGGACAAGGGCAGGCTGCCGGGCACACGCCCACATTGCCATCTAGCCTCCCGCTCGGGGATGTGCAGCTCTCCGCCCGCAGCCCGGCCAGCCCGGCGAGCCGTCCCGTCTCCGGCTGCATCAGCCCCAGTTCGGCTGAGGTTTCAGCTCTCTCCCCCTCCTCCCAGCCCCCAAAGTCACCAGCTGTCCCCCCCAGCTCTGGGGTCCATCCACCCCGCTGGCACAGGGCCACGAGACGGGGCCGCCTGTCTCCCAGCCTCAGTCTCCAAGCAGATGGAAGACATCAGCTCCCTGCTGCATCCTTCCATGATAATCTGTCTCGCCCGCTTCCTTTCAGGGACACCTCTTCTCACGGCCAGTAAATCCCCAGTGCTTGCCTGTCTTTTTCCAGACCCCAGCCTGGCCACATATCTTTCATGGGTAAGCATCTTCCCAAAGGCCATCTCTCCCTACCCACGCAGGATGCCCTAAAAAAGACACCTCTTCCCCAACTCCCACGGAAAAATGTCGGGGCACAAAGTCCCCACCATCACCAGCAAATAGGCACCCTCTTGGGAGCTTCAGCTGATGCAAATCCTATATCCAAACACGTGGGAATGTACAGTAACCCAAAGACCCATTTGGAACTGAAGGGGGGCACATTTGTAATGAGGCAAGAAGACTCCAGGACTCTGCCTTTGGCTTCCCCTTCCCATTGCAGCAGGTGGCAGCTCCCCCAGAAGCTGCAAAGGAGATGAGAGAATTCTTCCTAAACATGTGTCATCCTGGATTTTTTTTTCTATTGTTATATAGAAGCATGTTAATGCCAGAATAATAAATAGGGAACAGGGGAAAAAGTGACCTTCTGGCAGCAACTGAAATAGGAAGTGTTTTGGTTTTTCTTCCCTCCTCTGAGGGACTCATTCCACCTGCCTGTAGCCATCCTGTAAGAAAAGAACCTGCAGGAAGAACTGCTATACAGGGAAGAAATCACATCTGCTTTCTTAGTAGGATGGATGCAAAAGGAAAAGTCTCCCATTTGGAGAGAGTTAAGCCTCAGTGGACCCCAAAGAAGGATGCCCCAAGCCAGAGCCCAGGAAACCCAGTAGCTGTTCCCAAGACAGCACTGGCTCACTGCTCAGAAGATTCTGGAACAGAGCAGAGCACAGCCTGGAAGTTGAGAGCAAGCAGGCATTATCCCCTGTGCAGAAACAAAAGAGGGGACCTGGAAATGAGGATCCTTGAGCAGGGTCTGCTCAAAGGAAAAGATGGAGAGCCTGGAGAGCCCACATCAGCCTGGGCAAGGCCCCATGCATCTGCCCCTGCCTGCACAGGCTCTGCTGCCAGAGCAGCAGATGTCACCATCCTGCAGCCATGGCAGGGCCCTCAGCAGTGGGATGGGTGGCAGCTGGCTATGGGCTCATCCACAAGCCAGACCCTTTCCCCTTGGAGGGATACTGCTACAGGCAGCACCTGGAATTTGCCAGAGCTGTCAACATAGGCCAGAGATTTCTGCTGAGACTATATTCCTCATCAGGGAAGACAGGTAAAAACTGCAGGGATGCACTATGGGATATGCTTAGCTTAGCTGTCTGCATGTCTGCTTATTAAGCTCTGAGATTAAGGATTTAGTTCCACATGTATCAGTTTACTTAGAACTAAAGCATCCCTTCACATTTTAATCTCAAGTATGCTGCATTGTCTTGCCTGCTTCCTCTCATGCCCTCTCCCCATGACCTCTTCCTCAGCAAAAAGCTGGAAAGTTATTAGCAAATATTATGTGAATGTTTAATATCCAAACAGCAGGGTCTGGCATCCCCTGAGAGATTCATAGCCCCTATGGTCAGGACAAGAAAAACAAGGATTGTTTGCAGGCGCCCAGGTCCTGCTGGTTGATGCTTTGAGGCTGGAGTTGTTGTTAAGCAAAAATCTCACAGTAAAAGTGTCCCTTCAGCCAAGTTATAAACCAGGCTAGGCAGGAATGAGGTATTCAGCTGGGGTGAACTCCACTTCGGCTCTACCCACAGACTGTGCACGGAAGCAAAATACCCCATACAAGTGCTCCTTCAAATTCTATTCTTCAGCATTGTGTTAGTGGAAGGCATTTTCCTCTTCTGTTCTCAAAAGCATTTACATTAAGGAAGGCTGAGCTCCTTCTGTCTGCAGGAAGGCTGGGACAGACCTGTCAACTGGCTTATGATTTATTAAAAAATTATAAAAGTATTTATGTGTTTATCAGGGTTGGAAGAGTTTCAAAAGTTGCAGAAGGTTTTCTAAAGCAAGACCTCAGAGCAATTGAGTGTTATAAGCACTTCCCCTAAAATTGCATAAAAACATACACCCTTTTTCTACTCCAAATATGATCCAGAAACAAATCTAACCCCAAAAAATAGGGGAATGGACAATGTCTGAGACATCAGGCTGTGCCATGCCCTTGTGACACCGAAGCAAACCCCACCCAAGGGAGGCAGGCCAGTCACACTTTTCACTGTGACTGCTACGCAGTTTGCTCACTGTCCCACTTAGAAAAACAGCATACACATCTCTGAGCACACAGAGTTCCTCCTGGAAGCTGACTGCACTCAGGTTGACTGGAAACACTGACTTCAACCAGGCGACCATCTGCTCTGCTGCTGTGCCATCGGGCAGACACCTATGGAGGAGGCAAGCCCAGGGCTTAAAGGCAATGCCCATGGGGTGCAGAGGACTTGGACCAGCAGATCCAACATTCCCCAGCCCCCAGACAACAGCAAACAAGGAACATGCTGCCAGCAGCATGATTCTGCTTTTCTACGGAACTGAATTCACAGGGAAGTTTCACTTAGTGGGACAGTGCCATTACTTAAAAGTTAACATTGAAATTAAACCTATAGTATAAACTGTTGTGTGTTACCTGGAGTAATGGAGTTGGAGGGGATCCAGGGCTCATTTTTTCCAGGGACAATGTGGATTTCACAGTGGGGACCATGGGGCAGATACATCTGCAAGGAGTAACTGGAGTGTGTGATAGCTCAGCACTGCATTCTTTAGATCTTCACACAGAGGCAATGCAGAGCCAAAGGAAGGAGCTTTCCCAGCATAACAGGAAGAGGAGGCAGAAGGGCAAGGAGCAGCCAGCCACCACTGCCACCCGACCTATGAGGAACTGGCCAAACTGATGCTGACTGCACCCCCTGCACCCTCTTCCCCAGCACTGCTATGTCTAGGAGTGCTCTGCACCGATGTCCCTTCACCAGTCATGACACGAAGTTTCTCTGCTCAGCTCCATAGAAAAGCAGCTCTTTGGCTCCTGGATCCCAACCAGTCCTGAAAGCAACAGTGTAGCATTTACCCCTTGCTATGCCTAAGCTGAGGAAACTGGACAACAGCCCACCAATAGCCCACTAAAGATGTCTGACAATGGTCCCAAGAAGCAGTCCAAAAGGAAGCTTCCTTCTGTGGACCTTTCAATCTGAACCCAGCCCTTGCATTAATCTGAGAACACAGTTTTCAGGATCGGTTCAGGTGGAGAGCGCAGGCTGCATGTCAGCTCACCCTTTGGCTCCCCCTTCAGCTCCCCTTCCTACTTCTGCTTCCCAGTCTCTGCTATGCCCTGTTCAAGCACACTCCACTGACGGATGTTGTAAGCCACTGTGCCCTCCTGATTACAACTGTTCCTAAATACTTCTCTTAGGCAAAGACAGAAACTAGTCTTTTTATTGAATGTGCCCAAAGCACCCATAGTTCATTTTCTATCTCTCCTACTCTATTACTTGTGAATCCATTTTGTATACCCCCATATCACTGGGCCAGGGATTGGGTCTTATTCCTGGGGAACTTGGAAAGACAGAAATAGGGAAAAGAGAACATAAGCAATTCAGCACAAGGATTTTCATGGTCTCATTTTAATGACGACAGACCAGATTAACACCACAGGAGGAGTAAGGGTGAAGGAGCATTTCCTAAATATACTGCAGGTGTTCTGTGATATAAATCAACCTTCTTTTGCAGAAAAAGAAACTATTTCAATATTTAAATTAGTTGCTTGAAATTCTTAAGAGAGAGGAGATATTCTTGATGAAAATCAGCTTTTTTACGTTTCACCAGTTTCTGGAAAAGGACCAAGGAACAGCTATTGCATGAAAGGACATAAAAGGATTGCTGAAGACCTCTCTTAGCATTCATACAAAGTTGCGGGCAATGGCCAATACTTTGGAGAACTCTCCTTCTCTTCTTCGCAGCGTATAGGGTATGGGTGTTCTTATTCTGGTCCCTATTGGGTTTCCATTATCTTCTATGAGTACCACATTGTTGGAATCAAATCTAGGTGTCATGGTGGGGCCAGGCATCTTGTGCCCTACAATTAAAGCCTTCTTCTTTTCTCCTTTGATAGCCAGAAGGATCTTATCTCCAACTTTGCCAACTCCAGTCTTGTTATACACGTGGATACATTTTGGTGGCCGGTGGTAGGGCGTGTTCCCCAAGGTGCTGTTGTCCACCACTCGCACGCGCGTTAGTTTCTGTATTGCTCGGCATGCTCCAGTGATGCTAGCAAAAGACAGGAGAGAATGAGACAGATCTCCTCAATAATCCTTGGGGAGCAAAGGCAAACCCAGAACAGAATCTTACCATTACACAAGCCACTCAGAAGGCACCAGCAACGAATATATACCCTATGGGTGACACATTGACTGCATTCAATGTGCTCTTTGAAAGCCACATGCTGCTTTGGGCTTTGCACACTCTTTACTAAATGTCAAATATAAAACAACCTTTCTACTCCGAAACACAACTAAAAGATGGCATGAAGAGTGGCTTGCTTACCATTGGCTTTTTAGCAACTGCAGATGATGCAGCTTCAATCTTCAAGGAAAAAAATGTGCTCACTTCTGTTTCAAACAGCCTGCAAGAAGCTAAGACTCAAGTCAGGCTCCTTCAATCTTGCACACAGTACCCAGCACTAAGGACTTTTATGATCAACCTTCCTTCCACTGAAGTCTGTGAGTCTCACAGTTGTCAATAAGACCTCTGGGGTCCTGCTGTGGCTGTCCTAATCCGTTCCCAACTAGAATCTAAGAGCTCACCACCTTTCCCATGTGGAAGGAATCCAGAGACACAGTCTCTTCCGTATGTTTGCTTTGTGGGAGTAAGAAACAACATAAATAAACTGCACAATACTAGTTGTTAGGTCCAGCTCTGTATATTCTTGGGAACAGCAGGAACACACTACCTTTCAGAAACCATTATTCTTTTATTCAGTGAGCTCAAACTCAAGCCACTTATTGCTTGTCTTCAAATGACACCCAAACACAGACCATTGGAAAAGAAGGAAGATCCTCTCTTCTGCTCAACAACTACTTTGCAATGAGGTGCTAGAAACATCCTGGCCAGAGCTGCAGGAATGCCAACCTGCTGCCAGCTGAACTACTCAGTGACAGCATATGGAAGCAACCTAGCCATTCATATTGTTTTTCAGAAGTGTGTAAAGTAAATAGGGGCCATCATCCCTTCTTGAAGAGGAAAGGCCTGTATTTGCAAAACTACCTAAAAGAAGAGCATGCACACCGAATGTGGTGTGGATGGACATCAGCTGAAGCAGGAATTTTTACACACAGTGAAGAAGGACAGTGGAGTCAATCTGCATTAGTCCAACTGCTCCAGAGGTCAAGCACTGCCTTTCAAGATCTGTTTCCCACAGCAGAAGCCTACATTATCTTTCCTCCCTGTCTCAGAAGTCACTAATCTCTGCAACCAGCCATGCCATCCTGTCCAGTCCTATCCCATCCTCTGGCAGCCACACTCTCTCTCCTCTGCCTGCCATCTGTGGCTGCACAACAGGGAAAGCAGAAGGGAGGAGGCTGGAAAAAGAGAAGTGTTGTCACAGGAAGGAGCAGGGAAAACCTTGGTGGGACCAAGTGTACAACACAGCAGTGGCAAAGAGATATAAATGTCACTGTCCAGGAACAACTAGACAAGAATAACTGCACTGGGAGAACTTTTTCTTCCCCTTTTTTCTTGATTTCTGCCACAATCTTGGAGAAATACCCCACAAAGGAAAGGTCTCCCCATTAAGTTTTCTGAAGTCCTGTTCACCTCTATGGACTGGACTTCACCTCTCTGTCATTGTCACTTATACATGCTTTAAATGTATGCTGGCCAATGCTCTCATGCAGCCCACTTAAAGAGAAAGCCGGAAAGACCTGGATATCTCCTTGAGATAGCTCCCAGGACTGTCACACAACCTAGCCCTAAGCATGTCTAAAATCCCCCTCTGGACCACAATCCTGGGAATGACTATTCTCATCCTTTAAACTGAAGCCCTGACTCTTCAAAGAGTTAGAGATTTCCCAAACTGGCAGAGTGTACTGTGGGATTAAACTCTAAGATCTGTGCAAGGCATTGTAAATATGAAGTCCATAAATTTAAATTTTTAAATGCCTAGAGCCTGGAGCAAGAAACAAAAGAAAAATAACAAAATAGACACTGTTAAAGTATGAGAAAATAATTTTTCAGATTATTTTTATAAATAAATGATAAACTCTTGAATGATTTTGAGCACTGTAATTGGCTTTGCATCAGCAGGGGCTCGCTGTTGGTTTTTTTTTTTGCACTTGCACAAGAAACACAGACACTTTCAACTTCTACTTGCAGGCCCATGTATCACTGTCAAAGGCCTAAAAGCATCCTCACACACATATGAAAATGCAGAATGCAAGGAACCTGCAAATGGAGTGTCTGTGCTCACTTTTCAACCTATGAAAGGACAAGTGTAAGATTTAAAAAAAAAAATTTATTACCCTTTTGAATTACAACTGCTGTATCTTATTCTTGATCAACTTAACAGCATCTCTTTCAACCATGAAACATTCTGAAGAAAACAAAAGCAAAATTTGAAATTTACCTGAACTGTCGTTGGATCACAGCACTGCTTAGATGGGTTAAAGATAAACCAATTTGTCTATTCAAGAGAGCCATTTGGCAGCCAACCCTGCATAAGAAACAAAAGAATTAACAAGTCTGGAAAATAGAATTTGGTTTGCTTTCATTCCTTTACACGAATCACACACTAGGGTCTCAGCACCTATTTAGATGCTGCAATCCACAGGACACAGAGTGGTAGCAGCAGCTGCAGCACACTACAAGCAGATCTACAACCCCCACCTGAATTCAGGAGACAATGTAATTCAGACACACATACTACAAAGCTGGATTCAGTATCACTGCATTGCAGTTTCCCAGACACAGAGGTAAGGGCCCTTCTGCGTGCACTGTGAATCATGTAACAAGAAGCAGGTTTGACAATTTCAGATGTGAACTGGTTTAGAGGCTGCAATGTCCAGAAAAAGCCATCACGGTTACTTGTAAAAGCTACCAAGGTTACCTACAAAACTAAGCAAAAGGCCAAATAACCTACAGACCAGCATCACAGCTTCAGGAAACAATTTGCCAGACAAGAAACAAGTCAGAGCTCCACTCTGACTCTCTCTGAGCATACAAAGGTGTTAAGCAGCCTGTTAGGAGACACAGTTACGCTGCTGCCAGTCTTGCCCTGTTCAGGCTGCCCAGAGAAAAGAGTTCCCTGTACCTTTACAGTGCTCCATGCTGCTGTACACTGTACCCCGACTGAGAACCACACCCTCTTCCCTGCCTACGTCTGTGGCAGTTCCCTAACCTCATTCTGTCAGGCTGACTGGGACCGGCTTGCGTGAGCAGTCACAAAGGCTTATCTGAACCCAGATCACTTTCCCAAACATCATTAGGGAGCGATGACCCAGGTGGTTATGCCGGCAGATCCAAGTGAAGGGAGGAAGTAACACAGACCTAGAGCCAGGCCTCTTTCGGGCCAGCTCAGGTACAGCTAAGACTTTCCACCTGACTGCAACTACTGCCATGTGGCACTGCTTGCTGTGACCTTGGCAGTGTAACCAACACGTGCTCTGCTTCTCTCCTTTCAAAAGCAAACACTAAAAATCCATTGACTTCATCTCTCTCTGACAGTTCTGATGAGTTTTGGGCCAAACTACAGTAACACATTGTAAAGCCATTTTTTTAACTTTTATTTTTAAAATAAAGCTGAGTTAAATTCTCTAGTGAAAAAAAAATACCCACAGAGCCTTCAAATAGACAATGCCACAGCTCTTAATACAACCAAGTAAAGTCCAGCCTAAATCTTAACTCCCTCTTTTATTATTCTTTTCTCCAATGTGTTTGCTTACTTGGGGATGTGTGTAAGTTTCAGAGTTTGCAGCTGTTCTACAAAGCAAGTGTTACCTGAGAGCACGATGAAAAGCACAAGACATGTGCACCACAGCAGTTTTGAGTGGTGCTACCTGAGCAAAGCACTCTGTCAAACAGGCAGTATTTACAAAAAAAAAAAAAAAAGCCACTTTTCTGTGGGGTAGATGATCAAATGAGTTGAGGGCTTACCCACACTGTCTCCTCTCTGAAATGTGACTCCAAAAAGGCTGTGTTTATGCCACATGCCCTTACCTGTGTGATCCTAATGCCTAATGACAGCAAGGCCCTGCTGCATTTACAGTGCTGCTGGCAATCATGGTCCAATACCTGGCCTTGCTGCTGCTCAGATTTCTAAGCAAGTTCAACTCTGCTGACTTGCTTTAAGCCCACCTTCTGCCTGTGTCTTGTTCTCTACGTGGGTGTGCCGTCTCCCCACGTGAAAGAGTTACAATGAGCCTTTGGATCCCTCTACAAAATGCAAAAAAAGCAGGAGCAAGTTGGCCTCTGTGTTGTCTTTCATGGACACTTCTTGCGGAGTTCAGATAGCACTGTCACCCCCATCTCTATTTCCTAGCAGGCATGGTAGCCTTGGTGGCTGGAGAAGGCGTGTCTGCTCATCCTCACTGCTACATAAGCCCAACAGGAGAGGTCTGCGAGCTCACGGCAAGGCAGGCACAGCTGCAGGCTCTGCCTGCTGTCAAAGGGACAGCAGCATCACGACCAGCACAGCCAGATGTGCTTAAAGCACATCTAAAATGTGATAAAGTGTTGCATAAACTCTGAACTCACTCATCATTCCTGGGAAAAGTCACTGTTTGTTTCTACCCCGTGGCAGCAGTGAAGGTCTGAAGTTACAAAACTACCAGGGGAAGCATCAACAGCATTAAGTGTCCAAGGACTGTTTATTTTTTCAGATGACTCAGTATCCCCTTCTCAGCTGAGAATTATTCCTCAGCACATTAAGATGTGTCACAAGCTAAGAAATTTCTTATGATTGATTATTTGGTATGAAACATCCTGTTAGCAACTGAGTAAACAGGGGGGATGCTTCCAATTAGCAGGAGGGTTCAGGGTGGAGGGAAAAGAAGAATGCATCCATGGCATGAAGAACAGCATTCAAGGGTGCAAGTGTGTTCACAACGAGTGAATCACAACTTCAGCTATTGTAACATGCCAGTTTCCTTTCTAGAAAGGAACAGCCAATAGTCTGGGTCTGACTCCAGGTGCTCCTCAACCAGGCCCAGTCTGAATTTGATCTCTCTGTGGCTGTGAACTTCATCTCTCCTGCCCTCAGTTTCCCCCTATGGAGTTGCTAACTACTAAACAACTAAACTTTGAAGGGCACAGAAGCCATTCACTCTGCCACAATTGGTGCTGCCACAGGAGCACTCCCAAGCTGGTGCCAAAATTGAAGAGCTGCTGTAAATGGATGACAGCCAGCAGCCCCAGTGCCCCCAGCACTTTTCTCCTTCCCAGCAGATTTTGCTTCACACCGGGGGGCCTTGAAAAGGCTCAGAGGAAGCTGCACTTAGGCACAGGGAATGCATTTGATCCAAGTTTGCTTCTGAAGGTGGCTCTTCCCTGATCACCAGGTTTCCGTGCTCCCAGGTGTATGGGAAGAGCAACCCCATAACCTTCAAGCACAGCAAAATTTGTAGGAATTCCCAGAAGTCTGCCATCGGTACTACCCAACTGATACAGGCAGGAGCGCACTCCAAAATACCGTGGACAGACCAAACACCACCTCTTGCTTAGTACTTAGTCACTCCTACACTCCTGACCAAGGATTTATCTTTGAAGGGGGTTTTGGAGGTCATCTAGTCCAATCTCTTGCTCAAGCCGGATTAATTTCCAAGTTTTTCATGCTAGGCAAGAGCAGTATTTAAACAGACACTGTCCTAAAATGAGAAGCCTCAAAGGCAACTATTGATGTAACACTGACCACTCATAGCTGCACCAAAGCAGCAATAAAGAACCATGCAGAGGAATCTCTTGCTGTTCCTACCCTGCTGCCCCTAATTTCTAGTAGTGGCTCTATCTCATGAAAATCACAGTCACAGACACACTTTGCCTCTCTCCACATATCTGTTAAAAGTTATTACTGACCTCAGACAAGAGCTCAAAGTAACATTCAGAAAAGGGTGAGGAATTTGTTAGTTCCTCAAATATTCACTAAAATGATCCTATTTCTACTTCACTGAATTACTTTTGAGCATGCAATAACCTGCTACTGCAATACTCTTCTCAAGAGCCCTTCAGCCCTACCCTATTCAATGCAGAAACTGATCTACAATTCCAACACTGCTCAACAAAGAAACTCTTCACCAGTTATAAATGTATGGAAGTTATTTATCCACTGCATCATTTTCAGGTGCTCTAGCTATCACCTTCAGTGATTTTCCTTGATATTAAAGCACTAACTTGTATTTGCTGCAATCTTGAGTGGCTTTTGAATGGAGAAATTCTGGGAAGTTCATCCCAGCTAATAAAATTGGAAAATACAAGGAACACATGTACTTGTATTTTTATCAAATGCATGAGTAGACCACCTCAGGGAACTGATACAGAGCAAAGACACGTGCCAGACAAGGAAGAGAGGATTATATACTCACTTTAAATGAACATCAGGGCACACAGCACCAAGAAAGGAAGCCCTGTGTTCCCCCAACACACATTTCCATCACCTCCCTTATGCTGGCTTTAGCACCTAGGTAAATCAGTCAGTTTTCAGCTAGCTCAGCCTGAAGGCAGGTGAACACTGCTGCAACAGAACGTGGTGCAACACAGAGCTGGGACTTCTCTCACTGGCAACCCAGCCTTATGTGGTGACAGTATCTCCAAAGAAACACCAGGAGACTTGGACAAGAAAAGAATCTCTTGTCATTTCAGCAAAAACACCGGTGTGCAGGAATCTGCTCTACTAATACAGCCATGGAGCACTGAATAGGTCTGCATCTGAACACTCCAGAAGCCAGTACAACAGCTCTGACCAAGTTCTCATCAGTGGTGTACACCCTAAAAACCAGCCAAGGCACCATTCTTACCTTGCCTGCATCCTAGAGTAAATGTAATTTTCAAGAGTGCTGTTACCTGGCAATCCAGTAATACTTTCCTTTTTAATCACAAGTTTTGGAACTAACCCCTCCTCCCTACATTCCCAAGATTTGTAATTCCATAATCATTCAGCTATTCCTTTTCCTTCTTTCTGTTGGCAACTCATCCACAAAGACAGGCCCCATGGATGTTGCAAAGCAAATGCTGAGGCAAACTACCCAAAGACTGCTGTCAAAGCCAAAGAAACCAGGTAAAAATATTCTTCACTTTTATAGGAGTGACCTGATCTGCAAAGTCAAACAGCAGGGACCAACATCACCTTTATTCTTTTAAAAGATTAATACAGACATGCTCCGGGCACCATGAAGATTCGAAGTGCATCTGTCATCCATCATTAAAACACAGGAAATAAACTCAAGACAGTACATGCAACGCAAATGCCTAAACCCCTACTCTGTCACTGCAGGTCTATTTATAGACTGTCTGCCACAGCGAGCTGCAGGAGCCAACTGTGAACTAGGGGACTCAATCTATTCACAGCTCTCCTCCTAAAGGAAACAATGTGATTAAGGGCTCTGTGTGTTAGAAATACACAAGATATTCATTACTAAGACATAACTGGTTTTACATTAATAAGAAACAAAAAGGCCAGGATTCACACAGAGGAATTAACTCTTTTTTAAATCTGTTTATGAATAGGATTAGCTATTAAACAGGATATTTACTGATCCAAGTTACCAAAAGAAACTGATTACATGTACATCTGTTAATTTTGAAGCAAAACACACTAAGCTCATTTTCTAGACCATGATCAGGAATGGCAGGTAACAAAAGAGAGCTGCATACCTTTAAAATAAAACTTACTTTTAACATTTTAAATATCCAGAAATCACAACTCTAAAGTACTTATGGTACTTACTGTCCTAATAATCAAAAACCTAAAATCATCCTATACATTCATACAGCACTGTACTGAAATAGGAAGGGGTTATTCCCACTGCACCAGCAGAAAATTAAGCTACAGAGAGGACAACTATCTGTGTGAAGTCAGAGGAAATGAGCAGTAGGACAGGTGCTGGATTAGCCCCGGAAGTTCTCTCTGGTGGGCCTGTGGGGTTTGAGGTGAAGCCAAGAAAGGTCTCTCCCCTCTCTCTGCCTTTTGGGAATCACACATGAATTCACAGAACTGCCTACACCATCGTAATGTTACACTGCTATCACCTCTCAAATGTCTCTTTACTGGTTTTAGAAGTATTGAGGTCTCAGGAGCAGGACAATGGTGGAAAGCCACAAGACCAGATTTGGTTCCCAGCCCGACTGGGGTGGCCAGGCCTCAACCAGTAAGATGCAATCACAACCCAGGCAGCAGTAACCACGCTGGGGGGAGCTGTGGCAAGGAGAACAACACAAACAAGAAGGAAGAGATGATGTGTAGCTGGGTCTCGACCATGAAAAAATGTCAGGAAGAACTGAACAAGCTAGGCTAGTTGTTCACAGAACACAAAACTATAGAGGCTCTAGGTCTTCATGATAAAGCTGCACCAGAAAAGGATGCCTAATGCTGTTGGAATTCTGGCTCAAGAGAAATACGACCTGGAGACAAAGGCACACTCACATCACAAGGCAGTACAGAGCTACCTGTAGCTTTGGTGGCGTAAGCCTCATTTCTCACTCAGAAACTTCCCTTAACTCAGTCTCTCTCTGTCCAAAGAAGACCCTCTTAGGCGAGCCTGGAGCTCTGGAACCAGAGAAGCCTACAGAGCTCAGATGAGCATCTGCGTCCTGCTGTTAAAAAGGCTGGCTTACCCACCTGTTTTTACTACAAAGATTAAGTTATTCATGCTTTTAAGAAATATGTCATACGGTATTTTCCCACAACTGCCTCCCCTTACTCACTGGACCTCCAAAAGAGCTTTCTGGAGAATAACCAGGAAAGCACAGACAAGTGCCCACACTTCCCGAGTCCCCATGACACATGCAAGTAAATGCCACTCGTGTCAGGACACAGGAATTTTGGTCTAACTTTGCTGCATGACTACTCACACCCACAAAAGCCTAACCCCAGCATCGCAGCCCCACACGAATTCTGAGCAAAGAAACTTTCTGAGCACGCAGGAACTTCAGAAGAGTATTTTCCCCCTCTCCCAGGCCACGCCGCGGAGGCAGGGGCTGCTCTCCAGTGGGAGCACAGCGTGCAAGCCACACAAAGGCTCCAGCTCCCAGCTGCTTTCGCGCGATGTCACACCCTGTGCCGCGCTGCGTGCCACTCGGACTCGCGCGTCTTCGGGGACAGCGTGTCCCCGTCCCTGCAGAGCAGCAGCTCATGCTCAGGGCTGACACCTTGCAAGCCCTGGGCACGGAGCACCAGGGGCACCGGCAAGCGGCTCCCTCCAAGGCACGGGCGGCACGGCAGGGACCCGCTGCCAGGGAGGGCCCGGCCAGCCCCGGGGCCCAGGGGCGAGGGCACAGCCCCAGCGCTGAGAGGGGCCGTGCGCGCCCCGAGCCGCTCGGCCACAGCGCCGTGTGAGGGCCCGGCGCCGACCCCGGGAAAAAGCCAGCATGCCAGGAGCAGGCCGGTCCGGCGGCGGTGCAAGGCCGGGTACCGGCCCTGCTGGGCGCTGCGGTACCGAGCAAGGCTACCCTGCGCTGCACTCCCAGCATCCATCCCGTCCCGTCCCGTCCCGTCCCGTCCCCGTTCCCGTCCCCGTCCCCGTCCCCGTCCCCGTCCCGCCGCTCGCGCCCCAGGCCCCGCCGCGCACCTCGGCGTGGAGCGCGCGCACCCTACCGCCCAGCGCAGGCCCCGTGCGCACGCGCGACACCGCGCCCCCGCCGCCCGCCACTGTGCAGAGCCGGTGGCTGCGCGCCCCGCCCACTGCCGGGGCCCCGCCCCCTGCCGAGCGCAGCCGAACCGTGCCGAACTCGGCCGAGCCCAGCGGTCGTCGTTCGCTGCCGAGGGCGGCGGGATCAGCGCGGTACCGCAGCGCCCGGCCCGGCCCGGCCCGGGGAGAGCCCGTCCGCGCTTGACACGGGGTAAGGAGCCGCCGGTGAGCGGGCGGGAGCTGGGGCATTGCGGCTCCTTTAGGCCCGGAGGGTTTTTGCCGGCGGGGATGGGGGGGTCCGCGGTGGCGCCTCAGGCCGTGCTGAGGCCGGGCCGGGCGCGCGGGCGTTGCGCCCAGCCCCCGGTGGAGGCGGCGGGGCCGGGGGCGCCGCTGCCATCTTGGGGCGGAGCGGGGCGGGGGGCGCGCCGGGCGCGGTGCCCGTGCAGCGGCGTGGGCCGCCCCAAGGCCGCCCGGGGGTTCCTTCTGTCCCCCGGGCGCCTGTCCTTTGCCGTCCCTCGCCTCGGCTGCTGTTGGGTAACCGGGTTTGTGCACCTCGGGGGTCGCCGGAGCCCTGCCCGCGGCGCGCCCGACTCTCCTGCGGTCGGCGCTTTTGTGCGTCGCTCCTGCAGGCACCGCTGCGAAGCGGAGCAGCAGGGTGGCAGGAGGGATGTTCCAAGGGTGGTGGGAGTAGGGCCCAGTTTTCTGATATTGCCCTGCTTGTCCTCCCCTGGAATACTTGACAAAAGGCTATCGGATACAGCTCATGTCGCTGGCTAGATAGCCAAGCAGTCCCTTTTTGCTCTTGTCTTCGTCGCCAACCCCTCCACATCAGTAAGCCATGTTTTTTTTCTCCTTCTGTAGAGTGCACCCTTTATGTAGCTACCTGCTGGAGGGGCATCACGCCAAAAATCTGCAATGTGGCTGCAGTCAGCCCGGTGTTCTCAGCAGGTTTGGTAGCTCTCAGCTAGACGGAGAGCAGGTGTTTTGGCAATTTGAGGTTCTGGGCACCTCCCTCCCTTGCTCATCTCGACAGTAGAAGTTAGAAACAAAAAGCCTATCAGTGTGTGCTCAGGGTGGCTAATTTAGTTGTGCGTAGTCCTAGAGGAGTCCCTTCTCTCCTGGATTTGTCTGTTATTGTGAAAGTGTCCTGCTCCATAGTGTCATTCTCTGGAGGAAGCACACATGGAAGGCCATGGGCTGTGGGGCAGGAACATTCGATTAGCGGCGGTCACAAAGCTACTGAAGGGTTGCATGGCTCAGGCGCCTTTTGGGTGGTGCCACCGATGCCCCACCTGAGTGTGGGACAGAGCCTTTGCAAGTGCGTGGTGGGGACCGGTTCCTCTCCCCTCCAAACAATGACACTGTACAGTCCCTAATAGCTTTTATTACTCTTAATGCTTCTGAGAGAGCGCAGAGCTGACCACTCAGCTTGTAACTGACTCCAGGAGGACTCCATTCAACCAGAAATAGCAAAGCATTACTTCTAATGACTGCAATTAGCTGGTATCTACCGAGGAAGACCTTTTTCATCTTGAGCCTTTTAGTAGTAGGAATACGCTATCATTGTGGGGAGAGAAGTCCATTCTGCAGTCCTCACCTGGATATCATAAGAGCAAAATAAACATGAAAGAACGTGCCTTTGAGGGGATTGGGAAGAGGCTCTGGTTTGACTCATAAGTATGTTTTGTTGCAATAAGTTTGCTCTATTTTTGTCTGTTCCTGTCTTTGGTAACCTTGGAAGGAACTGAATCTACTGTATTTTCTGGGGGTGTCAGTTTTCATGTCAAGAAGGCATCACCACGAGGCTTTGCAATGCTCCATTTTCTTGCCCTTTGACCAGAGCATAGTGTAACTATCCTGAATTGTTCTGAAGCCATGAGTTGAGCCAAGAAAAGAAAAATCCTGAGTGTGCTTTGCTTCTAGTTTGCGTGGGGGTTTAATTTTTTTTTTTTTCCTGGGCTTAAAGTATCCTTGGTTATCTTTTTTCAGCTTTCTGCAGTAACAAAGTGGGCTAGAAACTTGCTTGGAGGGGTTTTTATATTGTTTACATGGAAAAAAAAATCTTCACAAAATCTCTTCATTCTGGGAACGAGAACTTTCAGCAGTAACAAAGTGGGCTAGAAACTTGCTTGGAGGGGTTTTTATATTGTTTACATGGAAAAAAAATCTTCACAAAATCTCTTAATTCTGGGAACGAGAACTTCCACAAAATCCCAGGTAGCCTGAGGTTTGCAATGAAAGCTTGAGAGCTGGCCCTGTTTTTTTGTCTGTTGCTAATTACACTTTGCGTGAGCCTCTGGTCCCTGGGAGCCCCACAGCATCCCTCCTCTGCCTCCTGCCCATCCACACCGAGCTGCAACCCCAGGCTGCCTCCTTTCTGTGAGCGCCCCAGCTCCATCCTGGTGGCCAGGGTGAGGCTGTGTGCTGAAAATCCGAGGGCTGCAGGCAACACCTCCCGCTCCCACCCAGGACAGTTGGGACCTGTGTCATCTGACGTGAAGCCTGCGCAGCCGTGTGGTGCTTGGGGAGGGAGGAGGCCCTGGGTGTAGGATACTCCGTGTGTGCTGTTAATTGCAGACAGCGCTGGTTATGGATCCTGTGGCTGATTTGCATATCAAAGCATCTGAGAGCTCTGCCGTGGGTAGGGATGGGCAAGGATGATAAGGCTTGCTGGAGGCTGGGACTGAATCTTTCCCGTGGCTTTTTGTGGTGCACAGATGAGACAAGATGATGGGAATGTTGGGAAAATGGAGTTTGTATCCATGTCCTTAAATGACAGGACCATAAAGGCTTTTTTAATCTAGCAGCTGCTTTCCAGAGGGTAGGAACCAAGCAATTCTTGGTGACAGTCCCTTAGGCTGCTCCTTCCCTGCCTCCTGCCACTGAGAGCTTGCTGGGTAGCCCACAGTGTTGAGCCCTGCAGATGCATGCACACACACACCCCCCCCTCCCCATCATCCAGCAGCTCCTGCTGGATGGCCAGTGTGCCAGCCTGCTGCTTGTTCTCCACACTGCCTCTCACACAAGGAGGCAGAGGCCCTGCTTGGAGCCTCAAAGCAAAGGGGCAGATTTCCTACTGCCTGAACTGGCTCTGCAGGGTCTCAGGTTTTTTGTGATAGCTCAGAAGGTGTTGGGGAGGGGGGACAGGGAATGGCAGAGCCTTGAATGAGCCATGGCCTCTGAGATACTGAATGAGTCACAGGAAGGTTTGGCTATGTCTGATCTCAATAAAGCTGTCTATTATTCCTCCTGCTTCTGGAAATGAACCTGGGGAGCTTTAAGCTTGCTTGCAGGCTGAGCTGGAAACTGAAATGCAGGTTTCCAGGAAGGGAGAGAGAGGTGAGGGTCCCTGTGTCCCTCTGCCACTTTGATCTCAGCAAGTGTGTTGCTGGTCCTGATGCTCTAGCTCCAAAGGACTGTACTGTGGGGCAGGTGACCTGTCTGAAGATAGCTCTGTGTTCTTTGTGGGACTGCCTGCTGCCTGGAACTGCAGTCCTCATCCTCTTTCCTATGCCCTGTACAGCTCAGGCTCTTACTGGGATGGGCCCCTCACCATAGGGCAAATTGATTTGTGCAGGACCAGCCTTGAGCACAGCCTTCTCAGAAGGCACCTTTCTGCCTGCAGCCTTCATCTGTCAGCAGCACTGTGGCTTGTCCAGGGTAGTGAGTTGGGGGGCAGACCTGATGCATTGCCTAGAAAGTTGGTTAAAAGGAGAAAAATAAAAATCAAGGAACGAGAAAGAAACGCATCTGTATGTATGCATTCTGCAACAGAGAGAGGGTGAGATTTCGCGAAGTCACTGCCAAGCTTGTAGAGCAAAGGCCTGCGGTATAAAATGGCTTTTCTCTGAGCTTGCAGGCCTGTGGTTGGCACTGCCTTCTCAGTTCATGTCCTTCCAGCGTGGAGCTGGGTGTCTGCCCTCTGCTCCAAATACAGATTAGCTGCAGGAAGCCTGAGGCTGGCTTGCTATGAGAGATGCAGAATCCTTCATATTTCTCTGCACAGTGCTCACTGCCCTTTACAGGGCTATGTTTGCAGGCTCCCTATGTGTTCCATGTGTTAGCTCATGATTGCTAAGCAGTCCTGGAAAGGCTTCTGTTCTCCCCATGGCTCTTGCATGTTGAAATTGACTGGCTGCCGTTCTCCCTCTCCTGTTTTCACCTCCCTTCCTTCACTCCTTCTTAAAGCCTGGGGTTGGAGAATGGAAACAGTTTCCCCGTATCCCAATGCTCTTGTCAGACCAAGCTCTTGCAGTGGCTACACAGTTTGTATGGGCAAGATGGGCGTCCTGCTGGCATGGCCCACTACATCTGAGCAAGGTCTCCTGTTCTTGATGTGCTTTGGTCTAACTGTTGATGCCAGCAGCCTCTGCCCACATGGTTATTGTGCTGGAAAGAGACAATATTTTATGCATGCTGTTTTTCCCCAGAGAAATTGGTTGTTGGTAGTACAGCTCTGACTTATAGCAAGGTTTTGAAGATTTTCATTTCTGTTGTCTGTTTGTGCATTTGCAGTAAAGAAAGGGCTGGATCTCTTAAAGAACTGTGTGTTAAAAAGGCAACACATTGCATCAGCACAGGAAAAAGCAGCCACAGGCAGGATTCATGCTGCCTGTTTTCAGTGTGTTCTGCTATTGCTTTTCTGAACCACCACAGCCATGCTACCTCTGAGCAGCAACCTGAAAAATCTCCCTGCCTTTCTCTGTCTGGGAGAGTGAGTGCTGCAGACCTTTCCTCTGTGTCTGTTTGCTCTCACTCCCTGGAAGGACTGTATGCCCCCAGAGCTACCCACATCCCTTCCCTGGGCGTGCTCATCGCCTCTGCATCCCTGTAATTTTTTGTGCAGAGAAGTTGCTTGCTTTGACACCCCCTTCCCAGGCAATGCTGTCTCATGTTTCTGTGCAGGTTTCTGTTCCCAGCTTATTGCAGAGCATCACTCTGCAGGCAGCTAGCTGCAACCAGTGATATGACCTCTGGCTCTGTCGCCATGTGATGTTGCCTGCGGGGAGGTGTTGTGCTTTCTCCTGTTGACCTGCATGAAAGAACTGTTCTGATGGGCTCCCTTAAATCATCCACCTGTCTCCTGATGTGTTGCTGCCATGGGTCAGGGAGAGCGTGCAATTCTTACAAGTGCAATTTTGCACAAGAGTGCTTTTGGGAGGGGAATTGTGTGCTGGCCTGGCCCTGATTTTGCCAGATAAACAGTGGCCTTTAGTAGACTTTGTTTCAGAACCCTTCAAAGTCAGAGACAATCTTGGCATGATCTTGTGCTTAGAGGAAACTCAGATGGCAGCCGGCCTTGTCCTTTGCTTGAAGTAATTATCACATCTGATGATTTCTGCTGGAGGGCAGAGAGCACCTGGCAATGTCACAGACTGGGGAGGGTCTCTGAAGATGGCCTCAGGATACTTGTGCTCTTGAGACAAAAATTTAGTGTCTTTGGGTTCCAAGGAAGATCTTAAAAGGGATTAATTAATCCTTCATCTCCCTGTGCTTGTGGCCGACACTCCCTTTATGTGAAGCTGTTGAGTTTTGGAGGCTCTCAGGTGATGCTGGTAAAGCTGACATCAAGCATATACAAGTGAGTGGTTTGGTTTTCCTGGGCTCAACTCCATGCTCGAGGCATAGACCTGGGAATGAATTATTGTTGTGTGTCCACTGAACTGCGGTTGCTGCCCAAGGACTTGCTATTACTCACAACACAGAAAAGGCAGCTTGAATTGGCATTAGTCACAAAGTTATAAATCTGGGAGGAAGGAACTGGGTTTGCAGTGGATGTGAAACTTGGTGTGAACTCCCAGCTGTGGCAGAAGGAGCTGATGCAGCTCTTGGATAGAAGGACTTAGCTCCTGCAGGCGTGGAAAAGAGGAACAAATAAAATGTGACAGTAAGAGCTCTGTCTTCACCTTGCAAACAAGATCAGGGGTGATGAGTTAATTTTAAAAAGCAAATCCAAGCACAAGTCGGAATAGGTGACAAGACTATTTCAGTAAATTAGATGTGGTAATATAGGCAAAGCCTTATTAAATTTCCCTGAAAGCACTTCCAGACTAAGGCAACTTTTGCATGGTGAGCAGCCATCTGGTGAAGGGACCATCCAAGGTTTGATCCCTTGAAATACGGGGGAAAAGAATGGGACTGCATCCAGCCTGTCTCAATAAGGTAGAAAAAGCAGTTGGTGTTTATTCTGTTAGGGAGGTGGGAGAATATGCCAGTTAAAACTCCCCAGCATCCATTTGTCTGGAACGTAGCGCATCAAGTTGGTCAACACCCCTGCCTTAGAGGATGGCCTGCCTTGTAGGTGAGCGGGGGCGATGGACAAATATAATAGATCTTGACTTAGGTCAGCCTGCGTCAGTGACCCAAGTGTAAGCCTTGTAAACAAATGAGAAAGGAGCAGGAGATAGGAAGCATGCCCCGTGTGGACCCTCAACTAATGACAAAAGAGTTTCTATCTGATGAAGAGACCCTAGCTAGGCAGGCAGGCGAAGATACTGGTATTGCCAGAATTTAAGGATTGAGGTTTAGTGCTCTTCTGGGGAGCAGAAAAACACAAGGAAAGCCTTGTGCCAGGCTGTGTAAGGAATGACGTCTCTAAGGTGCAGGAAGCAATTAGTGCTCTCCTGAACAGAGATGAGGTGTTGCTGAAGGGCCAGGCTCAGATATACAGGCAACTCTTGGAGAAGGATGTGCACAAACAAGAGACTACCCAGCAAAGCAATAGAAACTAAGATCTTTAGAAATATGATGTGGGAGGAAGGATGAGAACTGTGAGAAGGGCTGTGTAGCCTGAGTAAGAAAAGGTGGAGGAGGGAACTTTGTGGTCTTTGAGAATGTACAGCAATGTACATTTTTAGAAGACTATAGTTGTGATGAAGATGGAGCAGGAAGTCACTTTACCTGTAATTGGGGAGTTCAGACTTTATGGTTCCCTGTAATATCAGTTGGGATAGTGAAGCAGAAATGGAGGCTATCTTGAAGGGCTGTTTGGGGAGTTGGAGTGTATATGTTAGTTTTGGAAGAAATTAGCTAAAAGTCTGTAGATCTGGATGCTTGCAACTAGCTGTGCCTCAAGTAAAGAATCTTAATAGATGACTGTTAAGGCTCCTTCAAGGCTGGCAGTTGTAATAAACATTTTACACGTGGAAAGGCAGCAATGAGTAGCCCTAAGAATGAGACTATTGCCGTAGATGATGTTGGGGAGATTGATACTAAAATACACTGTCTAAATCCAATGTTGGTGCTCAGAAAGGGCTGTTGAAAAATTGAAGAGAGCACAGAAAAGTTACAGTATTAGTCTGAGGTCTGAAGAGATTTGTGATGAGAAACATAAGATGAATCTGCTCATCTAATCAAGGCAAAGATGAAGGTGAGGCTTGGTTATCCTGCTTAAGCATAGCATATCTTGTGACTATGTATCATTAGCTTGGTGGAGTAGAAATGCTAGGCTATGAAGAGTGGCAAAAAAAAACCTGTGGTGAGATGCTGGGATTGCGGTCACCTTCCAAGCCATGCAGCCAGCTCTGCCTTCTCCTCTTGTACATGTGGAGGTCTTTGCCTGTTACTTTTTCAGTGCACTTCTGTTCTCTGGGTTTCTTCTTCTCCTTGCCTGTTGCTCCTTAGTATCTAAGGTCTTTTGTTGAGACTCCTCTACCTTGTGAGGGGGCAGCTCCAGTAAAACAAAGCACTCACCTGGCCCCAGCTTATGTAGAGCGATGCCCTGACAAACCTACACCCATTCTCTGTGCATGTGCCTCTGGAATTGTTCCCTACCTCTCCTGGTCCCATCCTGTTATCTGCCTATGACTGATTTATAGCATCCCTTCTCCTGTGGTGCCCAGCTACTTTGCCAAACAGGTACTTGGGAACAGCCAGCACCTCACAACTCTCCAAACTCAGCACCCTAGCTGGTGAAAATGGTTAATGAAACCAAAGATGACCCTTGCCTCTGGTTCCTGGCAGTCTGTAATGCAGTGCTTTGTCACTTTGAGCTACTAGTTTATTTAGGGTCATTATGCCTATTTTCAGTCCATGAGGTGATGTTTCTTCCTTAGTCCAGTGAATAAACCTCAAAAGGTAGACTGGGTGAGATACCGCAGCAGATGGCTCACTAAAATCTTGCTACATCCACAATTTCCCTTTTACCCACTAACACTGTAATGCTGTTAAAAATAAAAATGATACAGTGAGCCTGACAGGATGTGTCCCTTGTAAATCCCTGCTACATAGTGCTCCTGGAATCTCATGCTCTGTGTCTTAGTTTTATTACTGCCTGAGGTAGGAGGGGAATTTCAAAGCTAGTAGATAGCTCCTGACTATGGTTTCAAGTCAGGGAAGGCAAATGCTTTGATGTGCTTTAAGCATAAAGGGGGGAAAACCCCCAGCATTTCTCTTTATTTTGTTTTCCTCAACACTTTGTTCCATTTGATGAGAGCAGAGCTCCTGTTTGTAGGGAATAATGCCAATAAGACTTTGTGTTTTGATCTGGGAGTTGAGTGCTTCGGGGTGGAACAGCTGAAGTTGCTCCAGAAGAGTCTTGTGGAGTAGGAGCCATAGGTCAGCTTTCCTCTGGTGGATATGGAGTGAGGGATGCACCTTTGCAAATCAAAGGTTTAAAACCATGGTATGGTGGCAGTATTTGAGCATGGTCTGGGCCATGTCTCTGGGGGGCATTAGGTGTCTCCTCCAAAACACCTGCAGCTTCTGGCCTGCTTGATATGTAGGACTGCCTGTTTTAATTGCTCTGCCAATACATTAGTTTAGCATAAAGTGCTCCTGCTTCTAAAGTCTGGTTTTATTCCACCACCTTAAAACACTGAGAAGCAGTTTTGCCAGTATAACTGCACCTCCATCAGCAGCCTTATGCCTGTGGAGACATGTTGATTGCTTGGCTCTTTGCCTCTGTGTCTGACACAGCAGTGCTTGCAGATGTCTCTGGGGGTAGCTAGATGTGAAAGATCAAATAGAATCTTTAGATGGAGCTTGCAGACGTGGGGAAGAGATGGGGCAATCTAAGTAGAGGAGCTGGGTAGTTTTGTTGAGCCTCTTTTCAGAATACATGGAGTGAGTGGAAGTGTGTGTCTGGTAAACAGAGAACAAAGCAGGCTCACTCCATCATTCTTACCGTGCTCCATCCAGCTCCTCCTTGGAGCAGGAGTTGGATAGAGCAGCATTGGCTGTATCAAAAGGGGGAAATGATGCTTTAAGTTTTAGCTTGTATATTTTTCAGATTCTGTGCTGCTTTAGTGTGTAGTTCTGAGCTTCATATTAAGTGTTCATAAGCTCTCTTTACAGAGTAGCTAGACAAAATAATTCCTTTTCTAGCCTGGGACCAAGGGTAGCCTATATAAGTTTCAGGCCCAAGAATGTAACCAATGGGTGGACTAAAGAGAGAAAACAAGAAGGATGGGACTTCCTAACCTGAAGCTGTAATTGGACAATTAGCTCCAATATGTAAATGGACCAAAATTTTAAAAAATGTGAGACCTCATGACCAATTGTCCATTTTGTGACCATTTTGGGTTCATCCTGGGTGTAGCCCTGGCCAGGCTCTTGTACTGCCCAAGGTGTATCTGTTGAGGCCTTTCAATAAATACCTACTTTATTCTTTAACTCTGTCTAGCCTCTGTTCTAGGTCAGCCTTCTCACGGCATCGGGACAGTGTAGGCAGAGGTGGCTTTGCTATCTGAATGGCAGCACATATATTCTGTCTTGTGTTGTTTGCACTGCATTTCTTGGAGCAAGAAAAGAAATGTTTAAACCCGTTTGGTGAAAGTAGACTCTAACACTTCCTAGCAGTGGTACAGGTGGGGCTGCGTGTTGTAGTTGAGTAGGTGAGTGGGCTGAAAACTTTTCAGGACTTCAGCCTAGTCCTGAAAAACTACTGCGGGGTGGTGAGCCTGTCTGCCCTGGAGCAAAGATGCCCACCTGCTCTTCCCTCTGTTTCCTTCTCTTCCCTCTGGTTGTCTCCATCCTGTCAGTCATCCTTATCATCCTCTAATTGCCTTGCAGCCCACTCTAGCATATCAGAGCATCCTTTGACTTGCAGCGAACGTTTCTGATTGCGAAACCTGCCCTTTCTACCAACTCCTCCTTTCTGAGCTGGCTCTGGAGACTCCAAGAGCTCTGGGCCAACACCCTCTCCTCGTATCCCAGTGCCAGAGCTTTGCTGCCTTGTTATTCCTGCTCTGCCTTCGCGTTTAGACAGGTGCACATTTTCATACCATTTTTGCCTGCAGGAATCTCGTGGCAGGTGGATTTCAGGATAAGAGCGTTTGAGACTCAAATGTATCTGGAGAGTAGTGGTTTGGTGTTGGGATTTTTGTTTCTTTGGTTGTTTTGTTGGGTTTTGTTTCTTGGGATGTTTTCTTGGGTAGTGAGTAAGCAAAAGAAGGTCCAGGAAGAAGACCTGCTCGTACATGTTGCTGCCCACAGTGCTGGAGGAGGAACTTCCTGTTTCTTCCCATACTGTGGTACCCAAGCAAATACCAGAGGGAATAGTCAAGATGTGATTTCCACTTTCCTGATCTGGTGAATGTAAATGACAGGTGAAAAGAAAAATGGACAGACATATATGCTGTCTCTGTTGACATCCCCCACTGGGCTGGGGACTGGCCTTTCCCTAACATAAACTTGAACCCTACCTCTCCAGGTAGGAGAGAACTAAAGGAGAAAATGTGACAGTGAAGACAGGTGGCAGATAGCAGGAGGAGACACTTAATAGCTGCATGAGGTGTAGAATGAAGAGCCCATGGATGGGGAGTGGCAGCTGGGGACACTGAACAGAGCAGCCTGGCTCCACCCAAAGCTGGATGCTGCCTGCAGACCGGAGAGGCTGTGCAGGGGATGGCATGGGGGGGGGGGTCCCGTGACTCAGGCTAGAGATGGGATGGGGAATGTTTTATTCCCTCTTTCTCATTTTTTTGTGTTAAACTTGCAGCTTGGTGCCACTGCATGCTCCCTAGAGGGCAGAGAGCATACCTGGTCCTGGAGAGCCTAAGCACTGACCTTGGATGGAAAATTAAACTAGCAGTGGCAAAACTTCGCAAGGTGCACTGCTGCCCACCTGGGCATCTCCCTGTCTGCTTGGAGCTGACCAAGCTGGCAGGGGCAGTGTGAAGTTTTTGCTCTTGTAGTTACTCTGTCAGGCAGCTGAGAAACCATCTAAAAACACCTTTGGTTTTAATCCTGTGGCTAATTCCAAGTCAGGTGTTGCTCAACCAGGAGAGGGCTAAATTCTGGTAAAGCCAGAGCAGAAGAGGGGACAGCAGGGCAGCGACAGCTCCCTGCTGCTTTCCTGGACCTTAACAAAGGGAGCAGAGGTCCGTCACTCCAAGATGTACCCTTCACTCCTAGTAACTCCACAGGGATTTCAGATGACCATAGGTGAGAGTACAGGCAGCAACAAGTACTTGTGTGCTGCTACTATGTATCATCTGGAAAGTGGATTGTCTTTCCAGTGGCTGGAAATTAGCTGTGTCATCTCCCTGGAAGGCGTTGTGTGTGATTCTGATGAACAGAGGCATGGGGCATATCAGCAGCATACCTGTCTGCAGTCATGGAGCTGTTCAGGGTGGGATGCAGAGCACAGGCAGGTTCTCCTGTGCTTTGGATCCATACCACTTCACTGCTACTCTCTAAAGCAGAGTGTTGGCTCCTCACCGTATGTCTCGGCGTGGTGAAGATGCCAGAGGCAGGCTGGATGCATGGCTGGTAGCAGCAGGGAGTGAGTCAGTGCTGGGGCGGGTGAATCCGTGCTGGGAGAAGCAGGTGGGCAGGGGTGAGGATGACCAGGAGCTGCTGCATGGACATGTGGGAGGCTGGCATAGAGTGGGCACCCAGCAGTGGGTAGAGGGGTGAACCAGGAGGATGAAGGGAGCGAAGGATCGTCCTAAGCACGGGCAAAGTTGCTGGTGCCTTCACCTCTGGTGGTGCATGGAGTGCAGAAGCCTGCACCCCTGTTGGTCTGTGCTGAAGGGATGGTACACGAGGGTAAGCTGAGTGGATGGCTCAGAGCCAAAACTTGTTACACAGTTGTCCAGCAGTTCCTGGACCCTATGTGTGACAATGTCCTGTGCTCCAGTCATGCCTCTGGACTCCAAGCCTTGGCTGAACATGCACTAGAAGTCAGCCGAGGCTTTCTGGTAAAGCCCCTGACACCAACCCTCCTTTGCCTGTTAGGAAAGGTTAAAAACTCAGAAATTGATCCAGCCCCTTAATGTAAATATGCATTCCAGTCAGCCCATTTGGGACTGGTAAGTGCAGTGGCATAGAAGACAAATCTGGGGAAGGGAGCCAGGAGGTCCATTATGAGTTTGGTAGGGTGGAAGAGATGTTGGCTATTTGAGGGCAGGAAAGCAATAACTTTCTCAAAGATAGAGAGGAAAATGTGAGGTTCTGAAAATTGGCCTGGCACCATGAGATGGCTGGATACAGCCAGGAGGGAAAAATGGAAAATGCAGTGTGGCTCTAGAAAGAGTCAGGGGCTGGCACTGATTGCTTTGCCTAGAGGGGCTTCAATAATCTGATCTGCCACCATATGGGTGTGCAATTCAATAACATCATGGAGGATCTGTTTCCAGCCATCTAGGATGGGATATAGCTTGGCACTGGAGAAAGTCTGCAAAATTCAAGGAGCCCTAGAAGGCATTTCTTGCCTTCTCTTGCTCAGAGCATGTTTTTGGACAATATTCCAGGTGTGAGATAGTACCTTGAGGAGTTAGGGCTGTAATCCCTTTCCTTCCCCTACCCTGCTTTGAGAGCCATAGCGAACCTTGTCATGCTCATCTCTGCCCACAGCTGAAGGCTGGTGTTACTAGTGCCTCAGCAGTCAGATGTCCTTGCAAATCTGGGAAGATTTGCAAGGACATCTGAGCAAATGGAATAACAGAGTGACCATCCAGAGCAGGCTGGGCAAGGGTGAGCAGTGGGGGCTGCTTCCCCACCCACTGGCTGGAGGGGTTGTGGTTCCCCTGGAGATGGGCACTGCCTTAAGAGGTCCTGTCAAAGCACTGCAGCAACCAGCAGTGCTTTATTGAGCTGCTGCAAGAAGGTCCCAGGAACTGTCAGAAGGTTTTCAGAGCCTTCATTTTAAATTGGTGCTTCAACACCTGCTGGCACTTACTGCTTCTCAAGCCTAGAGCAGGCTGCAGGGGGATGCTGGCACACTCCTTTGTGCTGGATCTGATCTCACACTTTCACAGGAAAGTGCTCCCAGAGCTTAAGAGTCTGATGTGAAAGAATAAGTGTGCCCTTGAGTCTCCTTGCATTGGTGAGGGAACTGCAGGTGATCAGCTGATTCTGCAGCACCCATCCCTAAGTAACCCTCCCACGATCCTCTCATCTTCCCACGACAGAAGAAGTTCCCTTGCTCATGCTTCCTTGACTCATTTCATCCTCCACTTCCAACAGGAGTGTGTTTGGTGTTAGTAAACATCATGTTATAAATAGGCAGCTGATGCTATATTGGGAGGAGTTTTCTGTGGTGAGCACAGGCTTAGTGGGACCTGAGCCTGGAAGCTGTGAGTACAGATCAGGCATGCAGGGACATTAGTGACCCCTCATCAAGGGGCAGCTGTGGATGTGGCTGAGGGGATGCTTCCTGAGCTCCAACTTTACCTGGCCATGAGATGGTATCCAGAGACTTCCATCCCTGCCAGCCCTGCTCGGCTTCTCACTGCAAGGGTGTTGAGCTGCTGGAGCATGTCCAGAGAAGGGAAGTGGAACTGGTGAAGGACCCAGATAATAAATCTAATGAAGAGTGGCTGAGGGAGCTGGGGATGTTTAACCTGCAGAAAAGGAGACTAATGGGAAACACATGTACCTGCCTGAAAGGAGGTTGTCGATAGATGGGGGACAGTGTCTTCTCCCACCTAACAAGTGATAGGGCTTAGGGACATGCCTTTAAGTTGCACCAGAGGAAGTTTAAGTTAGATTTTAGGAAGAATTTCTTCACTGAAAGAGTGGTCAGGCATTGGAACAAGATGTCTGGAGATATGGTGGAATCCCCATCCCTGGAAGTATTCAGAACCCATGTGGATGCACCACCTGGGTACATGGTTTAATGGTAGATGCAGCCTTGCTGGGTTAACAGTTGGACTTGATGATCTTAGAGGTCTTTCCTAACATTAATGATTCTGTGAATCTGTGGTGTGTAGATTGATGTTAGATAGGTAGGATTGAAAGCAGGTGGGATTCAGGAAGGAGGAGTGACATCCAAGTGACTATGTTGGGCTAAACTTAGCCCTGAGGGTCTGCAGGTGTTCCATGTAGGGACTAAAGTACTGCTGGCTGGCAGCAGTGAAATAAAACTGGGAGCTTGGTAGCTGTTAGCTTCCTTCTGTTGAGATGGTCCCTGACTCAGGAGAAGGTGTGCCAGCATCTGTGTGACTCTCTAAGATGAGCAGGTAGCTGCCCTGGGATGCTTTGCAGTGTCCACTGGGTTGCCGAGTAGAAGGCACCAGGCAAGGGATCGTTCTTTGAGTGCTGAGGAGTCACACATGCACATCCCTGTGCCACTTGGAGAGCAAGTGCTGACCCTAAAACACTGCTGGGGCTGTGGGTTTCTGATGGGCTGCAGTAAACGAGTCACACGCACATGCCCAGTGTGAGTGAATGAGGTGGAGCCCAGCAGAGATGCATGTGACAAAGTTGATTGCAGAGCTCCCAGCATTGGCTCTGACAGGACGTGTCCCTGCCCCCCAGATCTGTCAGTCTGTCCCCAGCAGCCATGGCTGGCACCACAGCCTCAGTGGAGACCCAGTTTCCGTATGTGGGGATTCTTGAAGACTTTGACTGGGATGCTGGTCAAGTGGCACAAGAGGGCAGGGTGCCAGTTGTGAAATTCCAGCCTTCTCACTTACAGAGCTGTGGCAGGATTACTGTGGCAAGTCTTGGGCATAAACAGGTGGGCAGGGCAGTAGCAGAAGCGGGGCTAACCACCCAGGACAGGAGGCTGGAGGAGCTGCTGCTCTCCTGCACCCTTGTGCTTTTCCGTTTCAGGCCCTGGAGGACTAAGCGTGGCTGTCAGGTTTGCTCTGGGGGCAAGTGGGCACTGTCATGGCCTGGGATGTATGTTTCCAGCACTAGCAGTGTAAGGAGGAGATATGATGTACCCTCCTCAGGAGGCTGTGATTCAAGGTTGAGCTGTGAGTTGGCATGCCTGGATGGCCTTAGGCAGGGGACAGCTGACTTTGCAGCCTTCCCCCATACTAAATATGAGGGGGACTGGGGGAAAGGAGCAGCAGGCTTCCCTGGAAGCTCTAGGGAGGGTGTGGTGATGGATTGCAAAGTGCAAACTGAGTCTGAAAGCTCTCCAGTTTGAGGGGAGGAGGTTTTGCTTGGTTTGCTGCTCAGGTAAGCAGTGTTGTCTGGCCTTACTCTGCATTGTGGGGGTTGGGTTTTAAGCCATGTAAACCTAATGCTGCTTGGGGATTTCCTGGACTTCCTCCTCAGAGCTGACTGGGGTGTGTTGGACGAGGCATCCCAGAACAGCCTGACTGGCATGCAAAATGCAGCAGCGTGGCTACACTTTATCCACTGATGAAAAGCAAAATGTGCTGTGAGAGGCTTCTGCCTCATATGTAGTGTGTAGCACATGTCTTTCCATGACATAATCTAAAAAACTAATGTTAGGAAGCCTCCATTATGCGTTAATGGAGTTTGTCTCTGCTGGTATCTGTCGGTTGCCTGCCCCAGTAAGAGTGCAGGAAATTCTAGATCATACAGCTGCTTGGGATTACTCTGAGGGAGCTTGAGTGCTTCAGTGCAGGAGACCTTTTTGAAATCCCTTGCAGGTCAGTGGAGGTAACAAAGGTGTCGTGTGTTTGCGTTTGCCAAGAGCTGATTGGCACAGCGAGTCTGGTAACAAGGTTTGGGTCTTTCCCACTATGTAAAAATGGCACAACTAGGGTGTTTTAATGTTTGTTGGTATAAACGGGAAAACTGAAGTACTCCTTGTAGCAGTTGACACTTATCAAAATACTGTGTTTATTTAATTTTTTTTTTAATAAAAGATAAAAAATAAACTAAACAAACCTTACTTTGGCCTCCGTCTGTGGTCAGTTTGGGCACCATGGGAGGCAGCTGTGCCGGAAGGAAACGGGAAGTGAGAGGACAAGCTAGGATGACAGAGTACTGGGATAGATGTATATTTGGCCACGATGTGACTGAAAGAGAACCCTTTGGCCTGTCAGGCTAAGAATGGAAAGAAGTTGTGTTGCAGAGCAAGGAGGCTGCAGTACCACTCTCCCTCTGGCTCTAGCTGTATCTATGCTTGGGGTGTTTGGGCACAATACATGTAGAAGGATGCTGACCACACAGAGAGACATCAGCTGTGGAAACAGTCACACTGGAAAGGTGTGCTTGGAAAAATGACAGGTGTACAGACTTTAGCTTGAGCAAAGTGGAGGCAGGTAAGAAATGTCTTCTGTCAACAAGGGATATTCAATCCCCTTGCTGAGAAGGGAGAATAGTATTTTTGAAGCAGAAGTATTTGAGAAGCAGAAGTAATGAAATTTGGAAGCAGAATCCGGAGAAATGCCATGCTTTTCAAGCCTGCCAAAACCATTTCCACAGGAAGAGAAGAAAGCTTTCTGGTCTAGGATCATTTATTTAGCTGGTTGCTATGAAGTGTATTGCAGGAACCTATTTGTCATCGTTAAAGAAAAATTCTACTTAGACTTCTTGGTCTCTGCTGCCTCTACCCTGAGGCACCCAACTGGGTTAGGTTGGTAACTGCTGCACATAGCCAGAGTCCAGAGAATGGTCTTGGAAAACATCTGGTGCTTGAAGCAGAGCACAGTACTCAAGTCTGTCCCTTTTTGGGTAAACACTTTAATTTAGTAATGTACTTACGGTGACTTCAATAAAAGTGTTTCAAGATAAGTATGTACTTTGGAGCTTTCCTCATTTCTTTTGCATGAAGATCATTGAAGAAATATCTTAACAAGCATTGTCCTGTACAGTTGCCAAAGATGTGCATTAGGAGAAATTCTAAGCGGTAATCTCATCTGGGTTATTAATTAGTAATTCATCTCAGAATGCCATAGTCTACTAATCAGGGATCTTTTCCTCCTGCTCTTGTGATGTGTTTGGGAAGGCAAGGCAAACTTCATGCCTACAAAGAAAATGCCTCAGCCACTGCTTTGGATGGTTTAGTTCCATGCAATACATGTGGTCTGTGGTCCCCATTCAGAAATGAGGTATGGAGCAGCATGTTCACCCCTGTGAACCAGCAAAGAACAGGGGTTTTGTCTCTTGGTACCCTGAATCTTTGGAGTCCACTGGCTCCTTTTTTATTTGGGTGACAGCCCCTCCTGCCCCCCTCTTTGATGCTGTGCTTCACATCAGTCCAGCGAGCCAGATGCCCTTTCCATAGAAGGTGAACAGTTGAGAATGTGATTTCTTGGAAGAAGCCCATGGCATGTTTTAGTGCATCCTGGCAGTGTTGTGCTGTGTGCTGGTAACTGTGCCCAGCAGAGGGTTAGGGTTGTACAGGGTTTGACCATCAAACTTCAAGACTTCACATAAGGATGGAGACATAAAGTCACAGATAGATGTCACCTCAGGTTTAGGGCACCTAGACCCACCACACTGTTTTCTTTTGACATTAGAAGTCATGTGTGGAAGCACAGAATTTGAAAGGCTTTAGGAGGGAAAGGTGGTCTCAGGATATATGGCCAGAATAAGGATTGAGGCGGAAGGGCTTAGCAGGGCAGCAGATGTGGTGGGATGGGAATAGCACAGCTCTTCTGAGCATGTCTCTTTCAGAGCTAACTGCTACAGCTCCCATTAGGCTGTTCACCACTGATTTGGGCTCTTTTTAGGGCAGTGCTTTCCGTGGAAAGCAGCCTCCGGTGTGCAAGCTGCCTTACAGCAGCTCCAGGTTATGATGCTTAGCTGCTCCTGGGTGTTCTCCAAACCCAAGCCCATGGAATACACCCATGTCTGTTTTCCTTTCAGCACCACTGCCTGGAGCAGCAGAGCCTAGGAAAGTCTGGCATGCCTGAGGGGGTTGTCAGGTGTCTGGTCTTAGTCCTTCTGTGTAATAGTGTTCTATCTGGGCTGGAGGGCCATTCCTGCCTTCACCTCCAGCAGAGAGGTGAAGGCAGGAATGCCTTAGTCCGGTGTCTGGTGTGCTCCACATTGTTTTTTGAGGTGACCTCCAAGCAATTTTCTTCATATCAAGTTAGAATTTTGGTGGTCTCAGTAGATGTGAGCACCCTAGCTTGAGCTGGGGCTGTGGGCAAGAGGAATCCAGGTTACTAAACTGCAGTCTTCAGTGGACTCTGATAGGCTTGATATTTGCTTGTGTGGAGCTGTGTTCCACGGATAAACAGTAACTCAGGGCAGCCTCATCCAGTTAAAGTACTATTTCTTTGTTTGCCCTAACATTGAGATAGAGCCTGGATGACATGAGGCTCTCACTGCTGTATCTTACCAAAAACTCAGTGCCCTCCTCCGAGCCCAAACAGCCGCTTTATCTCGCACGCCTTTATCAGTGGGTCTGGGAGTCAGGCTGCTTACCTTGAAGTACCACTTCAGTGTTCCTTGGTCTCTGCTGGATTTCAGTGCCCAGCGACCAACTGGCGCTTTGTTCCTGTGTTCCCAAGCCAGGCCCAGCTCCCCTTGCCAAGCCCAGTGGGGTGGAGCGAAACCATTGAAAAGAAGAGCCCGATCAGCATCTCTCAAGTGCTAGTGGCTGGCTGAGGGCCCAGCCTGGTGCATGCCACTGACTCCTGCCTGCAGACCCCAGCCCCAGCAGTCAAAAGCAGGCAGAGCTGCCCTGAAAACTCAAGAAGAGATAGATGTTCAACAGCCCTCATTTTTCCCAGCAGGTAAAGGTTATTTGGCACCTGTCTCCAGATTAGATCTCTTTGGCAGCATCAGAGCAAATATCACATAGAAGAGGAATTGGGACATCTCTGGGTCCTGATGTGCTGAGTGAGGTCCAATAGATCTCTCAGGCTTTGGAGCAAGGACAGTCTCAATGTTCTGTTTAATGTCCATCTACCTCTGCTGTGACCTTTGCTATTTATTCAGGGCCCATCAAGAGGTCAAAATTGGTCTCTTATAACATTTGTCTCTCTTACTGGAGTTCAGTAGCTGCTGGGACAGATTGCAAAAGGGGAACCATGTGCTGTAGGGCCTCAAAGTTTTTCCAGTGGCACAGTTGTCCTATTTCGGGCATGTTTGCGGCCAAGGTTGCCCTGCTGCACTTGGTTGTACCGGGTGCCATGCCAACCCTTTGTGTAGTGCCTGGTGCCATGTGTGTTGGGCTGTGCTGCTGTTGCTGGAACTCTGACTCTGTTGAAATTTCCCCAGTAGATGCAGAAAGTGAATTCCTAGATGGTCTCCTATAACTGTCCTGGCTTGCTGGCCACATCCAGACCTCTTGCTGTGAGAGCCCTTTGCTGATATCTGCTGTTGTTGAGGAATAATTGAAGACTTTTCTCCTGCTGTGGCTGCCGCCAAATCTCTTTACAATTCAGCATGAAGTCATAAAGGAGCTCAGTTTTGCTTGCTGCAGGGCTGTGATTACCTTGACCTTTGGTGTTCGGCTGTGCTGTGGGTCCTTTGTAGACCAACTCTGCAAGGCAAGCACTATCTTAGGAATGCTTCAAGGAAGGTGGGAAAAGGTGAGAACATCCTCAGCCTGCAAATTGTAAACACTTGAAGCTGCAATCTGCTGAAGGACCTTGGAAAAGAATCAGCCTTTATCTGTTACAGGAAGGGTGCCGGTGCCAGGATTTGAAGTAGATGTTCCTGTTTTAGGAGCAGCACTGAGGCTGCTCCTGCGGAAGCTCATGCAGTACCCTGGCAACTTGTCCCTCAGTGCCCAAGAGGGCAAGGAAGAGGGTTCCCTCTAGGCTTCCTGGTTTGCAGTCTGTGTGTCTGCTGCTGGTTGAGAGGACCAGGCTGGTGGGCCCTTCCCTGCTAGTGCCAAGCTTCTTCACCAGTATGTGAAGGAGAGTTCTTCTGTGTGCCACTAAGCACCATCTCCAGGGATGATGCTCTAAGCACATGGATCTATTTTGCCACTGTTCTTGAATTGATGCATGGTTTCAATTTGCACGTGTCCCTGTGGAGCAATTGCTCAAGAAGGGTGTAGATAGTTGACACTGCCTGAATTCCAGGCACCCACCAAAGCCACTCTCTTGCTCACTTCCACAGCTGGACAGGAGAATGTAATGAAGGGCTCCTGAGCTGACAACTGGGAGAGAGCATTCATCAAAACAGGCTCAAATTAGAGATATTACTTGATTTTCTTGGTAACAAAATCAGAGCAGGATAATGAGAAGTAAAATAACACCTTAAAAACATGTTCTACCCAAATCTACGTCCTATCCCAGTAATGCAGGAAGACAGGAAATAGGAGTTTAGGGTCAGTTCATCGCCTGTTGTTTCTCCTGCTGCTTAGAGAAAGGAGTCATTCCCATGGTCTACTGTGGGATCCCTCCCACAGGAGACAGTTCTCCATGAGCTTCTCCAGCGTGGGTCCATCTCATGAGCAACAGTACTTTGTGAACTGCTGCTATGTGAGTCCATCCCACAGGCAATTGTACCCCTCAAACTGCTGCAGCATGAATCACTCTTCACCGGGTACAGTCCTTCAAGGACAGACTGCTCCAGCAAGGTTCCTCTCTCCATGTGTCTCTTGCAGGTTCTCAGCCTCTTCTCAGGCATTTACCTGCTCCAGCGTGGGTCACCTCCATGGTCTGGAAGGTGATCTCTGCATTCCCATGGTCCTCCATGGACTGCAGGGGCACAGTTGCTTCACCATGGTCTTTATCACAGGCTACAGAGGAATCCTAGCCCTGGTGCCTGGAGCATCTACCCTCCCTCGTTCTCCACTGGCCTCGGTGTCTGCATACTTGTTCCTCTCACATGTTCTCACCTCACTCTTCTCTGACTGCAATTACAACTGCACAATAACTTTTTCTTTCTTTCTTTTTACATATGCTATTGCAAAGGAGTTACCACCATTTCTAATTGGCCCAGCCTTGATCAGCTTTGGAGCTGCTAGGGACTGGCTCTGCTGGACATGGAGGAAGCTTCTGGCAGCTTCTCACAGAAGCCACTTCTGTAGCAACCCTTCCCTGCCCCCCCCACCCCCACTCCCCTTCCTACCAAAGCTTGGCCATGCAAACCCAATAGAAAGGGGCATGAAGCTTTTATGAAGTACCATCCAGGAGAGGTCATGTCTCAATCCTGTGCATGCCTAGTTTGGTGGTGTCAGCTTAGGGCAGGAGGACTGGGCAAGAGAGAAGCTTACCCCCAATAACTGCTGGCTGCTCAAGCAACTTTCATGCTGCAGAGTGAGGAATAGGCATGCTCTCAGGGCTGATGCACTACGGTGTTCTGCCAGCCTCTGGTGAGGAGTCAGCTGTGAAGCCCTGAGAGGTGGCTTGGACTCCTCAGAGTGGCTCCTTGCCACTATTTGGTGACTTGCATCACCAAGGAGTTTCCTTGGTGGGAAGTGCTGATCATACTTCATAGGCAAGTGATTGTAATTGCACCCAGTGAACAGAATTCTTGTGTCTTTGAATACTATGGTGCAAGGAGGTAAAGACTTCTGTCATGCAGAAGAGAGGAGAAGGAAACAGTCAATGTGACCTTGAGAGACTACATAAAAACCCAGTTTTATGAGAGACGCATACATTTTTCGCTCAAGAGGAAAAGCTGGGTGTAGATGAGAATACCCAGTCTGTGACTGCCAGGAAACAGATACGAGTCCTGAGGAAAGATGAATACGTGCTACTCCCCTCTACACAAGGGGATTGAGATCAGAAGCTTTAGGATGACTTGAGGTCACTAATAAACAAAGAAAAAGGAATGAGAGCTGCAAGAGTGCAGAGCTCCTGCTAAAAACACGCCCCTGTGCAAAAGGGACAAGATGGTATTTAGTCACTTGAGAAATGGGAAAGAAGTGGAAAAATTCAGAGTAAATATGAAATCACCGGGGAGATTGGTTTGTGTTTATGCCAAGCCAGATGCCATGCACCTGAACAGCTCTCCTTAACAGTGCTTGAAAACCAAAGTGGTATTTGTGCAGTAAAGTTCCTGTACGAATAATGACTCTCACTTAAAAAATGAAGTAGGGGAGAGCTAACCTGGGACACACCATATGAAGGTAGTATAAATGATGATAATAGTAATGCAGGAGATAATCAAGATGGCAACCCATGAAGAACAGCCATTGTGCCAATGGAATTGATGAACTAGAAGCTGAAAACTACTGGTATTGTGAGGTCATGAAGTCTCCATCCTTGTCTTTGCTAAAAGTCTACTGGGAATTGGTGAAGTTGGTACTGCTGGGGTGTTGAGTGATAGGTGAAGAAGCCCTGTTATCTGGGACTTACTCCCAGCCATATGATTTGGTTGCCATATGGCCACTGCTCTGCAGAATGCACTGTGGACAGTGCAGCACCTCATCGGTCTTGCTGCTCTAATGGTTTATTGTGTTTACTGGATCACTATCAGTGTATGCCTACAGGAAACAAGGGACGCCAAACAGTACCTGGTATTCCTTTATAAAGTACAATCTGGCAGACAAACTTGATATCTTTCTGAGATTTATAGCCTAGGAACTTGAAGGGAAAGTGACAGGTAGATATATTTGTAACTTAAGTGTTTGATTTGGTAACTAATGAAACACTCAAAATTTACTGTAAATCAGGGTGACTGTGATTCTGCAGAGCAAACAGGGAGCTGATTGATGTGGAGAACTGTTTGATAGATTGGGCTTTCTCTTGATGGCAGAGGATGAGTCCCTTGCCATGAACTGGGACACGTGGATAGGTTCCTATGAGACACCATTGAGGGTGCCCATGTGGCATTGAGACTCCATAGTGTTTGTCAGTAAGCAGACAAGATGGGACTGGGGACCTCTCCTTCATGGTGCAGGAATTCCAGGTACCATGGCCATGTTGTTCCTTGTAGCCAGGTGAAGGCAGTCGAGCTGCCTTGGCAGCAGAACTGCATCGTGGTGTTGTGTGGGTGTCACTGTTCCGCCAAACCTCTTTGAAGGGGAAGGGGCCATCATCAGCCCTTCCCTGATGGCCAGGCAGGAGCAGACACACCTTGCCCAGGAGCACCAAAGGGAGTCCAAAGGGATGTGAAAATTGAGGCAGGAAGACAGCAGTGTGGGACATGCAGCATGGGAGCAAAATGCAGAGCCAGAGAGACCAAATTGCCCTTGGGCTGAGGACAGATTAGCCAGCTCTTGATGTGAAGAGCATGAGCCACAGCATACTGGGTTTCAGGCTGTGGTACAGCCCTTCTTGGCATGGTACATTATGTTCAGGGCACCATATGACTCGAAAGCACTACCATCAGATTGGAGGGAGTTCCTGTAAAAAAGAGACAAAAACAAGACCTAGCTGTTTGGAGCTCAATCCATATCACTTGGCAAGGTAGAGAGTTTGCAGTGGGTGAATACAGCATTAAGTGTTTTGCTAATGTTCAAAGGCAAGGCTTTTGTGATTATCCTGGGTGATTTTGAAAGGGATTGGGTTGTGAAGTGGACATGTTCCTGACCTTCATGAAACTCAAACCTAGGTTTTACGTGGATCCAAATGCTCCCCACTGTTATAGTGTGCTACCATCTGTGCCAGGCACTGTCAGAGCTCAGGGTTACTTTTGTGGTTTGCAGTGCTTACATTTGTGCTGGGAGCAGGACCAGGGGTTCCTGAGCATTGGGATGTACACAGTCATCAGGGTGCAAGCCACCACAAAATGGTGCTCTGAGCAGTGTGGGGTTGAGGCTGGCTGTGACAGTGACAGGACCTGCCAACACCAGGACTGGGAGCTGATGTGCATTAAGAAAAGGTATGATGCCCTTCAGTGGTAGGTATTTGAGGCCTGGTGCAAAGCCAGTTGGGAGGACTTCGGACGCAGGGCAAAGGTGCACTTAGTTTTTGCTTTGAAGAAGCCAAGCCTCCCAGACGAAAGCTTTGTAGGCCTGGTGTCTAGTTGGCTAGTTCATGGAGGTGAAGTGTGCAGGAGCTTTGTATTGACTGGAGGAGATGAAAAGGAGACAAAGAGTTGTAGGGTTTTGGCAGGCCCTCCTCCTTTCTGCTGCTACAGGACCGATCCCTGTTGTATGCTTGTCAGTGCTTTGCCCAGGCTTGTTGGAAATGCACCCATAGCACATTTGCTTCTTGATGCTTTTTCCCTTGGCCTGCAGATCACGTTTCTCCTCACTACACCCAGCACGTCAGCACTTCTCCAGCCCTCAGCTGCCTGAATGCTCTGTGCCAGGTCTGAAGCATGGTGCAGGACAGCTTTCCCACTGTTGTTTCTGCACCAAGAATGGTATTTTTGCTGTTTAACTGTTGTACTCTGGGAAAGGCTTTGAACTAACTTGCAAGCCCCTTTCTCCCCATCTGTCCTGAGGCTATTCCCTACTTACTTAACAGAGTCAGACTCTTCTTCCTGTGGTCTGTTTGTGGTTGTAAGCAGTTTGCTCAGAACTCTGCTGGACTTTGCCAGTTGGGTGCAGGTAACCTAGGTGCCTGTTTGAGGGGATGAGAAGGCTCCCTCAGCATTGGGTGCTAGCTGCTGCGTGAGGGTCCCCAGGTGCCCAGTGCAGAGAGGTCTGTACTGCCCTGGCAGGCAGAGGCTCAGGGTGGCACATCCTCTGGGCTCAGGTCCCTGCGGTCACAGTGTGGCTTACCTATGGTACTTGGGAGACCAAGAGTACCCCAGAGGAGCAGCTCTGAAAGGTACAAGCCATGTCCACTGCACCCTTAATGTCTAAGAACCAAAGCACACCTCACCTCCCTGAATGCCATTCCCAAGAGATTTAAGAAGGTTTGGGTTTCTTTTCTTTTAGTCTGGAAATTTGGTATTCTAGCCCCAGACCTGCTGGTTTCCGGTTGCCTGTCGCTGCACCTCCAGCCTGCTGTGAGACTGTCACATTTCCATAAACAAATGTGTCTCTACTAGAGCACAAACTTGATGTTCTAATTACAGATGGAGTTATTAACATTTACTGGTGAGAAAACAAATGAACGTACCTTGTGTGCTTACGTCGTTCTGTCTGTGAGCTCAAGCATCCGCTTTATTGATTTATATTTTTCTGCAGGCATTTCTCAGGTCACCTCCTCATGTCTGGCTGACATCAGTGGTGTGGCTGGAAGAACAGAGACACTTGCCTGTGTCAGTGCATCTGTCTGCTGGTTAGCCAGCTGTCCAGCTCCTGCGTCACTCCTGCCTGAGTCCCAGCACAGTGCTTCCTCTTTCTTCTTTTCCCCTGGTGCCAGGGATTTGGCAGAGGATGTGAGTGCTGAGTATGAGGGGCAGAGACTTCAGGGTGAGCTGGTGAGAATGGGAAATGCTCTGTTTGGGAAGACCTGCAGTGCTCTTTCTGTTGTCTGCCCTGGCCCTACAGTGCTGCAGCAGAGTTCAGTGTGGGACAGGCAGGCTCCTCAGCAGGCACCTCACAGCCTACAAGCGGGATGACTCCACAGGCATCCTGATGCACACTTTGCAGCCAGAATCATAGCTGTGAAGGACCAAGGCATGTAATCTTGGCCTTCCCAGCCTTATTGTGCGTTCTTTCTTCTTTCTCTTTGCAATGGATAGATGGGAGCATAGGGGCTTGCCTGGTTGCTGTTTGGGTCCTCATTTGGGTGCTGACCTGCAGGCCATTGACAAAGACAAGGAGTAGAAGTCTTACCTCGCCCTGCTGAGGCCACCAAGCTCTCAAGAACAGCAATTTTCAGGGCTGTGTTTGCACAGGGCTTAGCAGGCAGAAGCTGGGGCAGCGGCACCAGGTGGGATGTGCTTTAAGGACTTCAGGTAGGAATCTGTATGCCTCTGCTCCTGACATGTGTTGGTGAAAATAGGGGACACTGTGGACATGCTGGTCCTGTTGGGGATGTAGGGGCTATGCTGTGGAGCAGGGAACAGGTTTCTCTGTGGATGGGAGAAGCTGCCTCTCTTCCTCCTTCATACTGTTAGTAGAGAATGGTATGGAGTTCAGTATTGCTGAATAAGAGTGGAAAATGCCTTTTGGCAAGTCTGTCTTTGCTGTTTTGAGGAAGTCAACATTAATTATGCAGAGTACAGGAGGGGAAGCCTCTGGGGCTTGCATGGAATCTGGTTCGATGTCCTGCTCTTAATATGCCTTTGGCCCAGCTATATTCTGTGGTGACAAGCCATGCTTGTGATCAGGAAAGGGCTTGCATACTTTGAGCTGGTTCCCACCACTCCAGCCTCACAGCAGCTTCCCACCAACTTCCTGCACCTTGTCTCTTGATGCTCAGGAGCTCATGCTGATGTTAGCATCTCAGCCCAGGCTGAGCCAAGCTTGCCCTGACCTGCAGCCTTTAAGGGGAAGGAGGGATCAGGAAAGGCACCTTTAACCATGTTCTGGTGCAGCACAGCTTGTGTGGTCAAAGATGCTCCTTTACCTGTGGTGGCAACATAAGGTATAAGGAAGCATGCAGGATCCTTCCCTAGAGGGAGACACTGGGATCAAAACAGAAAGCTTTGCAGAACTACCTCTGCCTTCAGTTTGTATTTGAGTTGGGGAGAGCAGCTGTTGCTAGAAAAATCCCCTTATCCCTCCCACTCTGATGGAAGGGATTTCCTTTCATAGCTGGGAGCTGTGCTTCTGTACTATAAGACTGTGTGTGATGCAAGCACCACCTTTCCTCCCCGCCTGTACTTTGAGTGAAACACCGTACCCAACATCAGCTGCCTGCAGGGCTGGCCCTGCACCTTGCAGCACAGGACACATTGGAGAGTGCTGTGCCTGGCTGAGAGTGGGGCCAGAGAGTCCCTGGAGTGAGCATCTGAGACCAAGGTGCAAACCAAATGCAAGGAAAGAGGTATTGCCAGACCCATGGGCTGCACTGCACTGTGCCTGGGAAAACCAGCCAGTCTCCTGCTTAGCTGAAAGACTCCTGGGAAAGGCCTTTGGTGAAGGATACTAGCTATGCACTATTGATAAAGACTGCAGAATTGGTTTCCAAAGCCTTTTTCTTAGTTGCCTAAATGGTGTTGTAACCCCAGAAGAACCCTGGTAAGTCTTGCCTAAATTGATACAGTGGCAGGTCAGCTCTAGCCTGGTGCCAGATGTTCTTGCAGCTGGGAAAACTAGAAGGGCACAAGTGCTCTGAACATTCCTGTGAGCTTTTCCCAGCTTCCCACACACCTGAAGCACCTCTGTCTCCATGGGGAGCTCCTTGTGCTTACCAGCTGGGTGGGAGGTTGCATAACTAAGGATGATGTGGACTGCTTCTGTGCCTCTTGACTCAGCTCATGAAAAGGCAGTGTAAGCCTTGGGCATATGCCACATCTTTTGCATTGCTGGGTGTTCTGGCTGGGTTACTGAAGAGGCTAGGAAGGTTTATATCCAGTCCATCCTCTAGGCTTCAGGGGAAAAGTATATCTCTGAGACCTGTCTCTCTAAAATGTGTCTTAGATTACCTATAGATTTGCAGATTTGTCTTCAGTATGTAATTGTTTGTATAAATAACATATAGATAGGGTTCAGAAAACCTCTGAAATTTCTCACAGAAAACTTATTAAGAAAACTGTCTACTGGAGAAGATGTAGAGTTCTGGCTCGAAAATTGGCTGAGGTTCCACAAACAAAGTCAAGGAGTGAATTAGCAATTTTAATGTGACAAGAGCAGGGGGATCAGGTCCTTTGCTATTAATGACCCAAAAAAGGTAATGTGCAGCAAGGTTCCTAAAATCTGCCAATACCCTGGAGTCGTTCAGATTTGTCAAGAGGAAGTGACTCCAAAATGACACCATATGTAGTGAAGTGGTGTGAGAAGTTGAGAGGCATGCAGCCAGGTGTATTGGAAGGAGTGACTTGCTCTGGGACATGGCTGGCTTCTAATTCACCTTGGCTACTCAGGGCAGTGGGATTGCAGGCTGATGACAGAGATGCTTTTCTTCAATATGCAAAGATGCCATCAGAGAAGTAAATCATGCTCAGCCATGTGAGGACTAGTGTAAGGAGAGATGCTGAGAGCATCAAGGTGCTGTTCTGGCAATGTAGGTAATTTCCCTACCCAGGATGGAGTATGTGACTCTGCTTGCCTTTCCGTAGGGTCGGAAGAGAGAATGTGTTAGGGCTGTGTGGGTGAGTAGTTAGAGCTAGAAGAAACCTTGTGTCCTGGGAAGGAGAGAGCACTTAGGAGTGAACTTAGGTCTAGAAAAAGCAAGTGCTTTTCTTCTTTGTCTTTTTTTCACAATAGAAGAAGAACTTAAGGCTGTGGCATTACTGTAGGATTGCAGTCTTTACTCCAAATCTGGAACTCATTGCTAAAAGTTTACAAGGTTCCCAAAAAGAGGGTTGAGAGATATTTCTTTTTTCATTCAGTTAATCTAGATTGCACTTACAGAGGGGTGTAATCATTCATGCTCCAAAGTATGTGATATTCCTTTGAATCTCATCCCATCATTTTTTCCCATCATTCCCCTAAAGCTTCCGAGTCTCTAGTTAATTCAACCGGAATGAGTTACCCTGTCTTCCCAATTTATTCCCAACTGTGATCTCAAGTCTTGGCTTTTCTTCTGCTTTTCTGCTCCCTTGTTCTGCTCTAGGCAGCCCTGCTCCACCTCTGTACCTGTGAATTATGTCTTAACAGGCTTCTTTGTGGCTTTTCCAATTTGGCTGACCCTCTCTCAATGCCTTTACCCAGCTGGGCTTTTGCTTATCAGGCTGCCCTGTATCATTAGTGCTTCAGCTGGTTTGTAGCTGTGCACCCCTTGGAGCTGAGCTGGGAGGGGTCACTTTGTATCAGAGCTCTCTCTAGGGCACCGCAGTGAATCCTCTTGTGGTTGTTATCCAGCTAGCGTTGTGCTGCGATGCTGATAAATCTCTGCAGCCAGGCAAGAGATGGCCAGGATTATACCTGTGAGCTGGAGGTAAGAGCCCTGCATCCCCTCTGCTAATGTCACCAAACAGTGCAGAGCTTGAAGGGCAGTGCTGGTGGCAGCTTTCTCATCCTTTTGGCAAGCGATGGCTCTTTTGCCATGGCTCTTTTGCCCGACCCTGAGGGATGGCATTTCTAGGGGGAAGAAAAAACCAGGTATTGCCCAGAAGTGATACTGTGCTATCCATCCTTTCTGTGTGGTTCACGGTTGTAGTGACGGATTTGGGGTGGTTTGTGGATGCTGGATTAAGAGGAGTGGTTTAGGGATCAAAAGCATGTATAGATCTTCCTGTTATCACTGTTCCTTCTGCAACTGATGGGGTTTTCTCAGCCCTGTTCTGAAAAGTGATTGTGTTTCTGCTGTCAGCATGTCCTTCTCTGAGTTATTCAGTTTGCATTTATCCATTGCTACCATAATCATATCTGTTTCTTATGGAGCTGCTCTGCACAGGAGGAGGACCCTCCCCATGTCCAAGCAGTGATGCTGACCTGCATGCCACTGCAGGTCTTGTAACAGTCTGGGGAAGGCACTGATATAAATAAAATATTTGACCAGCTAAATAGTAGAGCCTAAGCCTCCTTTCTACCCTGTGTGCTTACATCTAAATGGCCTCCAGGTCAGAGGAAGGAGAGAAAACAAGCAGGGGGAGTGACCAGCCCCTGATGAGTGCCCTGGGAGCTGGAGGCTGAGGCCCGCAGTGAAGAGAGAGGGTGATGATTCAGCCTAATAAAGGTAATGGCTTTATGCAGCCAGGCAGAGGAAATTGTGGGATCATGATGCAGCAACTGTCCTGTAGCAGTTTGTTTCTATCATCCAGACGTGACTTCATGCCCCATCCACTCCACCCTTTCACTTTTTCCTGTACCTAAATGCTTTCCTGCTGAGGAGGGGGAGCTGAGGCACCGTGTTCTCAGGAAGAAAAGTAGTCTGTGAGACAGCTGCACCTAAATGGTGTGAGAGTGGACAAACAAGGAAGGGAGTTCTGGGACTCCATGATGGCACAATAGCCACTGAAGCATATGGGTTCTTCTGGCACCATCAAACTCAGCAGGCTTCTCAGATGACCTTGTCTCTGGACACTGGTCCCAGGAAAATCCTGGAGCACAGAGAAGCCTGAGCTGGCAGGCAAGGTTGCCCCCAACTCCAACAGGGCTACGTCGTCATCAGACTGGCGCACGTCTAACCAGCTCTTTCTCTCCTTTCCCCAGGGAAGACGATGAAGCTGTAGAGATGCTTCCCTACGTCATCGCCACCCTGGGCTCAGTAGGGGTCCCCTGCAAAACTCCCACATGCAACAACAACAGCACTACCAAGGACTACTGCTACAGCGCACGCATCCGCAGCACTGTGCTGCAGGGGCTGCCCTTTGGTGGGGTGCCCACTGTCCTAGCCCTTGACTTTATGTGCTTTCTCGTAAGTTGCCTACTGGTTCTTCAACACCTTCTCCCCTAATTAACCGTGAAACAAGGACAGTGGCCAGATAATTAAGGTTGAGGGCCCCAAATGCTATCCCTGACTTAGCTGCTGGCTGGCATTCTGGCCCTGATCATGTCTCATAGACACTGTGGTCTTAGTCACTGTTGACTTCAATAACACCACACTGAGCCCTGTGGAAGGGTGTTGTGGGATGGGGGTGATGTTGGGTGGGTCCTGCATCCCAAAACTCCCACTTATGTTGCCAAGTCCCTGCAGCTTTATCCACCCAAAGGCTTTGCATGTTTCTCCTTAGAAGCTGTGGGATCACAAATCATATAACCATAATTTCGACTTATAGGAACCTCAGGGTGTTTTGATCCTGTGGGACTGCCTTAATTATTGTGTGTTGCATCCTGGACCTCTGCCTCCCACAGCTATCCAGATAGTCTGATTTAACAGTCCTGGGGAACTTGTGCTCTCAGTGTGCTCTTAACGGAGGACTCTGTCCCCTCCTACCCTCCTTGCTCCTGTGTGTCTGCATGCAGAGGACAAGGACAGAGTTGGACAATGCCTTTTCTCACAGCTTCTCTTTTGGTCTCTTTCAGGCATTGTTGTTTGTCTTTTCAATTCTGCGTAAAGTTGCTTGGGACTACGGACGCCTGGCCCTGGTGACTGATGCTGACAGGTAAGCAAGGGAATAAGAAATGAGTGGTGACCCTCCTTGCTGTGAGGCAGAAGGGAAGAATCCCATTTTGTGTGCCTGAGCAGCTGGAGAGGAGAGGCAAATGTTGCCGTTGCATTCCCTGAGCTCCAGGAATAGGAAGAAATCCCCGCTTACTGCCTTTTTTGTTACAGCATCGTTCTCCCAACACACGGAGTGGTCCCTGCTGGCTACATATCACTTATGGTCCCTTCAGTGACAGAGATGTGCAGGGTCCCTTACAGAGGAACAGCAGATGGAGGGAGGAGAGGAACAAAAGGTCACAGGAAGGGTGAGGGCTGCCACAGTAAAGGCTTTGTTAAGCCTCTAAGGTGTCTTTGTGAGTCTGCTGGATGCAGTTCTTGTTAAGAACACTTGACAGTAGTATGCTGCTTTTCCAGGCATGGTACTGCTGTGCTGATGTGGATCTGGATATGAATCCTTCCTGTCCAATGCATTTGTGGGCTACAGTGTCTGTCAGCAAAAGCTGGGGCCCATTGGGGATGGCAGCTCCACAGCAGAGGGAGCATTCCTTGCATAGCAGTGGAAAGAGTTGTTTTTTCCCAGCATCGAACCAGGAATTCTCCTGCTTTAAATAAGTGGTTGTGGATAGGGTTAGATAAGCAGCTGTGTCCCTGTGGCTCCTCTGCCAATCATTTCCTGATCTGGCTGGGGAAATCAACTGTACAGAGGTAGTGGAAGAGAAACAAGGAGAAGGAATAATCATAGGAGACTGCAATGGGGAGAGGGCAGTAGGGTCAAGCAGTCTGGATCCAGGTGCTATCAGAAAGCCACAGGAACTGCACAGCTCTGTCCTCTGGTGGGGAGGGCGGGCTGGATTTTCTCTGAGGCAATGCTTGAGCACCTTGGGTGCAAGGGAGTGCCAGCAGTGGCTGTAGGCAGAAATGCAGAGGGTTGCCAGCTGTTTGGAGAGGGAGAGCTGGTGAAGGACAGGGTGGCTGTGGATCAAGCTGTGGATCAGTGGGACTGCGGTCGCAGGGAGGAGCCCATGCTGCTTGGCTCATCCATGAGGTAGGATGAGATTTTCAGGAGGGGGGTGCATGTGTGTTTGTTGCCTGGGTGGGGAGGAGATACAAGGAAGAGGAGCTCAGCTGGCAGCCAGGCAGTCCCTACAGTCTGTCCTACTCCCTGTCACTCAGGAGCTCCCTGCAATGTCCATCGTCTGGAACCAGGTCAACTTCCCAGTGGAGCCAGGTTCACTTCAGCTGGCAGCAAAGCATTCTGCCCCTGGACCAGTGGGTATTTCAAATTGCTGTACCTTGAGGCATTGTTGGGCTCTGGAAGGAAGGTCTTTTCCAGCCTGACCACTGGCAGGTTTCTCTTCTTCAGGATGATGGGGAGCCATGTTGGATGCATAGCTCCCTGCAAAAGAGGAGAACTCAGCACCTATTCCCGTGGTTGTAACCTCTCCCTTTCTGTTTCTGTGCCCCCAGGCGCCGACGCTGGGAGACGGAAAGAGAGGAGCGGGAATAGTATGTTGTTTTTTCAGGGTCTCATCTCTTCTCTCTTCCTTGCTCACAACCTCTCTCTCCTTTTTTCTTGCAGCTGTCTTGCTTCTGAACTAATATAAATGGCTGGGAGTTTGGGCATGAATTTGTGTCTCTCGGTGGATTTGTGCTCTTCTTTCCCTCCCCTTTGTGTCATCCACTACCACAGCTGAATGCACCCTGGTTTTCCCCTAGCAGCCCTTAAATGCTCCTTGAGAGCAGCAGTGCCAGGGAGCTCTCAGTCCTGACCAAGGCAGAGGGTGCTGTATCACATGCCTGGCTCTATCTCCTTGTGTCCAGCTATCCTGCCTTATGATGGAAGTAAACAAACTTGCTTGCCTGAGCCCACAGTACACTCAGGTCACCCAGGTGCAGGAGAGGCTACTTTGCTTGGTCCTTCTTGTGCCAGGTTGCCACAAGAGCTGTCCCTTCACCATCTACAAAGGTAGGCAGATGCACAAAGAGGATCTGGCAAGAGTACTGTCTTTCCTTTTTACTCTATGAGGCTGCTGGGACCAAGGCAACCTTTGGCCCTTGTCCCTTGCCACCTAAACCCACACCCAGCAAGGCAGCACCATTGATTTTCTCTCTTCCCCTCTGGAAGAAACCTTTTGCCTCAGTGCTGCTGAAAGCATCCCTCATCACCTTGGCCTGGTGGTGCCCATTAAGCCCTGCCATGGACTCTCCTCCCTGTTCTTACCTCTTTCTTTCTGCTTTTGTGCTTGAGAAAAGGCTATCGCCTGTGCCTTGCTGACTGGTTGGGTGGTACGTGCTGCAGAGAGGACAATCAGCTGGCAGTGCACAGCCTGCCATGGTCACTCCAGCCACACTGATCTGTGTCAGAGGCCAGGGCAGCAAGCTGCAGCCTCTTTTTCCCACTTGCGAAGCAGGGGCCTGCTACTGCCTTAAAGGGGGTGCAAGAATCTGCCTGTTTTTTGCAGCTGATCCTTGTCCTTGGGAGCAGAGTAGCTGTTAAAACAGAAGTAGTGGTCACTGTGGTACGTGGCACAGAGGGGACCTCTTGCTCTTGCTTGACTGCTTCACTAGTGGTTGGCCCTGCTTCGGGTGTGTCTGGCAACTTTTCACTGTTAACATCTTGTGGAGGGGAGTAAGGCAGAGGTAGTAGAGCCATCATGCTCTGAGGATTTTTTAGGGGACCACTTCATTTATCCTCACAAGTGCTTGTCTCTCTCCAGGGGGCCACTTCTTCCTCCTCCTGTTTCTCATTTGAGCTTGCTGAAGTCATCTGCTCCACACACACCACACATACCACCCCTAAAAGTACTGCGTGAGCTGGGACAGTGTTAGCAGTCAGAAGCCTCCAAAAACCTGCAGAACAGAGTGAGGAAGTCTCATTCTGTCTGTGCTCCTTCAAGGCTAATGGCATGTTCCTATCCCAGCTGTTCTCTGCTGGGGAGCGCAGTGATAGGGGTGGGTTAGGAACACGTGTATGTCACCTGGTGCTCCCAGCCCCTGAATGTACAATGCTGTGCTTTGCAAGAGAGGACATCCTCCTCTGATGTGTTCCCTTTCCCTGAGAACCAGCAAGTGTCCTTGTCCTGCGACTTGTCGGAGCTTGCAGTAGCCATCAACTGTCTCAACTGGCAACTCAGTCCACGCTGGGAGGTCATAGCAACCCACGTGCGCCTCTGCGTATGAGGGAAGTGATCACAGAGCCCTGTGGGGCTTGCTACCTGTGCTACCACCTCCAGCTTCGCACCACAGCAAGCCTGGCCTGCCCTCTTGGAGCCTGTTACTTCCTTTAGGCTGAGGCTAGCTGTGCCTCAGATCCTGTATTTTTCCTTCCCTGGCAGGGCCTGCACCAAACCTGCATCATGCAGGATCCCACCTTAATCTTAATTTGGGGATATCTTGCTTTCACCCACTTGCACTGTCAGTGCATTGCTTTAAAAAGTCTTCATCCAGGTGCACCTGCTGTTAGAGCTCCCTATTCAGCTTTCCATCTTTGGCAAGGTTTTGCATCCTCTGTCTTCTAAACACTTCAGGTCATCCTGATCATTGTCACTGCATCCCCCTGCACAGAGCTGTGGTATCCTGGTTATCCAAAAGCTCATGGTGTCATCATGCTGGGCTTTTCTCAAAAATTTCTCTTCAGCAGAAATTCACCCTTGCTTCCTCTGTCCAGCTGCAAGGCCTCTGTGATTATAGAGCTGAAGATTTGGGAGGTGGGTCAAAGCTGTCTCTGTCCCTCCAACAGAGAAGACTGTTGGGCTGCGCAGTGGCAAGGTTGCACACCGCTGTCTAATCTACACTCCTGTTGTTCCCTGACCTTCAGCTAATCTCCTTTCCCCTGTCTCTATTTCCAGCTAAGAACTGGGGACTCAGCAGGTGCTACTCTGCTCTGAGAGAGGCCATGTGTCTCATCCACTTTCCTTCCGAATGTTCATGAGGATCTCTGCTTGTTCTCTTTCCATAGTGTCATCCACGTCCTCTCTAGCACTTGTCTCTCAGCAGCTGTTTCTTTGTGTTCTTGCCCATTCTTACCCTCCTTGAGCCTGTACTGACTATAGGGAGACCATATTTTCATTTGTGTTTTTTCCCTTTGTTTCTAGCCTTCAGATCAGTCATCTCTCTTCTTGCACCTCCAAGATCCCAGCTGTTGTCACCTTGCAAGTGCTATTTAATTTAGATCTCTGGGCCATTTTCTTGCCTTCTTTTCCAGCTGCCCTCTGCCTCTGTTAGTAGTGGGGGCTGTTGTCAGCTTTGGATGCTTCTGTTGCAGGTTCTTCATCTAGGTCCCTGCCTCTGGCTGGAATTAAGCGGTTTCATGACATTCACCCCTTTTGCTTTCCTGTCCTTTAGCATGGAGACATTCAGTTCTAGCAGTCTGCCCTGCTCCTGCTCAAGGGATCTCCAGGCTGGAGGCTCAGCTGAGGCTGGGAAGCAGGTTGCACTGAGGCTGGCTCCAGGCAGCTGCATTTTTCCTCGTGCACTGAAGCACTAAGAGTGAGGAGGACTGGTGTAGCAGGATGCAGCCCACCAGACTCCTTCTTTCCACTTCCTGAAGATAAGTGAGGTCCTTCAGGACAGGAGCTGTTCCCAGCCTCTCCAACTATGCCAGAGCCAGAGGGGCTGTGGCAGCCTCCAGTTCTCACTTCCTTTCTGCTGTCTAAACCCTGTGCTAAACAGACCTCACCTCTCCTCTGTGGCAGCCTCTGCCAGCCTCTCCTTGCAGGGACTTCCACATAGTATTGGGTGCCTTTCAGAAGGTGCCTAACAAGTTTCATCCATGGGCTAAGCCCATGGGCTTTGCCTGGCTCAGCATGCCATCTGAGGAGGGTTCTCTCTTTACTACTACCTCTGATCTTACCTCTCTCCATCTCGCCGGGTGCAAACTGACCTGAATTAACCTCTCGTCTCCTGGGTGCTCTTGGTTCCTGGCCAGGCTGCCTCTTCACATCTTCTAACTTTCTCCCTCACCTCCGACTTGTCATTTTAGCGTAGCCTCCGCCCTGCATTCTGACAACCATGACCGCTACGAGCGCCTCACCTCCGTCTCCAGCTCTGTGGACTTCGACCAGAGGGACAACGTGAGTAGCCACAAGAGTCAAACGCTTTGCCTTTGGGGGGCCAGGAACCCACAGCTTGGCTGAACCAAGGGCTTCTTCAGAAGAAACACTTTTGCCTGTTCCTGGACCTTAAGTCCCACATCTTGTAGTGTGTGAATGTGGTATAGAGCTCAAGGAACTATGCAGCTCTTAGACATGTGCTTAAATAAATAGTCTCTATATCACTGTGGCTTAACAGACATCTGTCCAGCCTATAATCTCAGCATTACAAACAATACTTACTTGCCAGCTCTTCCTCACACTGGGGTCTTCCTCTACTGACTTCTTCCTCGCTGAAGGGGAGAATAATGTGTGTGATGGATGGGGGGGTGAAGCTGCTCCAGGTGTCCTTTGAGGAGCACTGCCTAGGCCCAGCCTGCCTTCCCCATCCTTACAGAGTTTCTCTTGTCCAGCATGATGGCTAAAGTAGCTGTATGCTGAATTTTCTGGGTGTGCCATGGCTTTGGAGAGCTTCCATATTAGCCAGGAGCCCATGGGTTGCCTTGAAGGTTGGGATGCCAGTTGGTAGGGGACAGCCACCCAGCAGAGTCCAACCTGTGTTGTGCTCCATGGAGTAGCACTGTCACCTCCTTCACTTTGGCCCGCCTGTGGCTGTGCAGATCTGGGTGCTTGTGGTCTGCCCCACCCTGAGCCAAGTATGTGGAGGTGCAAGGACACCAGCCTGGTCCCTGGAACCTTTGAAGGAGGGAGCTGGGATAAAGGAACGCAAAGTGTTGTGAAACTGTCCTGTTTTCTTTTTGCACAGGGTTTCTGCTCCTGGCTGACAGCCATCTTCAGGATAAAGTGAGTGCCCCAGGACCTATATGAGGGACCCCCATGGGGAAGGAGGGGCAGTGAAGGGTTGTTGGGACACCCAGTGCAGTACAGCTTCATGAAGTCGCTGTCCTTGCTGCAGCCCCCTCTCTGAAGAGCACAAGTGAAGTTTGTCCTCTGGAGAGGACAAGCAAAGACAGGATTATGTGAGGAATCCTAAAGCCAAAATAAGGTCATAAAGTGAGTCTGTGACACAGGAGAGAACCCAGGCCCATGCCTGCCCACCTCAGTCCCATCTCAGAAAATGTCCCCTGCTCTGCGAAGATACTCATCTCCCTGGCACTCTTGCTAGAGGCTCTGCTGTCTCAGGGATGGCTATGAGGAGGATGCAGGGAGATGCCCTCAGCTTGATGAAGCACAGGAGTAGTCTCCCAGGCACTTCTATTCAGAATGCTGTGGGGTAGCATCAGCATTTGTATCTTAGCAGGGAAAGCAAGGCCCACCTGGAGGGTATAAGGTTGCCTCTCCTGGGGGACAGAGAGCAGGGCCACGGGGAGCAGGCTGGGTAGTCATTGCTCAGGCTGCTTCAAGGTTGAGTGCTGGGCTCGCAAATCCAGAGTCTGGCTACAGCTCTGTAGGGCAGAGTGCTGTGTGTGCTCAGATCAGGAGGGCAGCTGCAACCCTGTACTTTTCCCCAGCACTTGGAAATGTAGAAATTTGCCTGACAGCTTTTCTCTCCTTGGCAGGGATGATGAGATCCGGGACAAATGCGGGGTTGATGCAGTGCACTACCTGTCCTTCCAGAGGCACATCATTGGGCTACTGGTGGTCGTGGGTGTGCTTTCTGTGGGCATCGTGTTACCTGTCAACTTCTCAGGGGACCTGCTAGGTGAGAACAAGGAGCTTTTGGCTGGGCTGGGGCATCTGCTTTCAACACCATGTTCCAGACCATTGGGTAGCAGTGGAGGGCAGGACAGGACTAACAGACAAACCCTAACTGCAGTCTTACTATGACTGTAGTGCATCCACAGGATCATCCTGTGTAACTTGGGTTTTTAGGTATTCTGCAGGTGATACTCTTGCTGTAGCTCACTCTAGTGGTGCTCTGTCCCACTCAGTATAACTCAACGTGTTTGTGTCTACCTCTTTCTCTCTAGAAAATAATGCCTACAGTTTTGGGAGGACAACTATCGCTAACCTGAAGTCTGGGTATGTTTGGGCAGGGGTGGGATGGGTAATTGAGTCCCTCAAGGGGTGTTTTGTAAATGTTCACTTGCTGCAGAGCCTAATCTCCTTTAAGGTTGTATTTCTGACCTTGCTGTGAGGCTACTGTCCCTGCTCCAATTTCCAGCCTGAGCTCCTGGAATTTGGTTGTAGGGCTTCTGTGTGCTGAATACACTCATGCCCCTGGTGCCTTCAGGGCCTGATTAGCTATCCTTGTAGTGGCAACCTTGCATTGACCTTTGTGGTCTCCCTTGTGACAGGAATAACCTGCTGTGGCTGCACACCACCTTTGCTTTCCTGTACCTGCTGCTGACAGTGTACAGCATGCGCCGGCACACTTCCAAGATGCGCTACAAAGAGGATGACTTGGTGAGCAGGATCTGGCCACTCTCCCAGACACATTTTCCCATGCCCTGTGGTCAAGTCAGGTAGCCTTGGAGACAATGCTGAACACCTCAATTTCCACAGCAATTTTAGCGCTGTCATGTTTTGGCTGTTTTTATTCTGCCTGGCCAAAGGCAGATCACCTCCAGAGCAGCAGCCATGACTGCCTATGGGGAAACAGGAGAGGCCTGCACTGGGTAAACATGTGGAAGGACCCCATTCTTCCTTAGGGGTTGTTCCAGCTGCTTTTACCTTCATTTCTGATGGGTAGCTGTGCTTCTGTTCAGGCACCTGCAGTGTAAGTCCCTAGTCTGTCAATCTGCAGTCCACCCAGGTGCAGAATGACTACAACCAGCGGAAACAGAGCAGAAGGGGAGCCCTGGTAGCTAGAATTGATGGGGTCACCCTCTTTAATCACTGGCGCAGGTCTTGGGAGGGGGTTTTGCTGCAATCTGGTCTTTTACACCATCCACACCTACCTGTCCTCTCCTTTCTCTCTTCTTTGCAGGTTAAGCGAACTCTATTCATCAATGGAATCTCAAAATATGCTGAGTCAGAGAAGATCAAGAAGCATTTTGAGTAAGTCTCACTGTGTCCCTAAAGACTGCTCTGTACCAGAGATGTTTTTATTAGGGTAGTACTGGTGTTATCTGGAATGGCAGTAACACATTGAGAACAGAGAGTTAGCCAAATCAGTGAATACCTTTATTTTGGGTTGCTCACTGTTATTTTTCTGCTTCTTATCTGAATTTGAAGTATCCTTTGTTTTGTGCCTTGGTAGAGGCTCAGCCACCTCTTGCAGAGCCACAGGGGGTCAGTGTGGTAAGCAGCGAACAGGGCACGTCTTGAGTTGTAGTTAAGTTCACAGATGAGATACAGACAGAAGGTGCTCAAGCAGTGACTGTGGATGTTATGCTGCTGCCCTGATCACAGTCCTTAATGTTTAACAAGAAAATTAAATTCCTCTTCTGTTGGAACCTCACTTTCAGGACCATGTTTAGAAGCACCATGGGTAGAAAATAAATGCTTTGTACCCTTTGGGAATCCTTCTGCCTCTTTCTGACCACAAGTCTGTGAAGGCAGAGGGGGGAGTGTGGGGTCAGAGAGGCTCCTAGCTGCTATAGAGCCAAGTCCAGAAAGACTTCTTGTTCAAAAGCCTAAGGGATGTAGCATTTGCCTTGTATTTCGCATCTGCTGTAAGAGACAGCCTGCAGGCTCCTCTGCAAACTCTTGGTATGTATCACTTGTACTCAGCCCAGGACACTCTTCTCAGGGCCAGAGAGAAGTCTTGAACACTTGGAGTTTGCTTGAGGGGTACCTTTGGTGCAGTTGTGATGAACTGATGCTTCTCCCCCACAGGGAGGCCTATGCCAATTGCACTGTCCTGGAGGCCCGTCCCTGCTATGATGTTGCCCGGCTGATGTTCCTCGATGCAGAGAGGTAACCTCTATTTTTGGAGAAAAGGCAGAATGGGCTGATATTCCTGATACCCCCTCAAGTCTGGTGCCACAGAGCTTTTATGAGTCACCCTCTTTCTTTCCTTTCTTCCTTCTCTTCTGCTCTCATGTTTCAGGAAGAAAGCTGAGCGTGGACGAATCTACTTCACCAACCTGCAGAGCAAGGACAACACGCCATCCATGATCAACCCCAAACCCTGTGGCCACCTGTGCTGCTGTGTCATCAGGGGCTGTGAGGAGGTAGGGGAGTGCTGGAGGTGTTGGGCAGAAGTTGGGTGTCCCTTGGCTTGGATCCTCAGATCATCTCTCCTGCTCAGGTGGAAGCCATCGAGTATTATACCAAGCTGGAGGAGAAGCTCAAAGATGACTACAAGCGGGAGAAAGAGAAGGTTAATGAAAAGCCTCTGGGGATGGCCTTTGTCACCTTCCACAATGAGACTATCACAGCCATGTGAGTGCAGATGGTCCTGCCCTCCCCAAGAAGGTGACTTGTCCCAGCCTTTGCTTTAAATCAGAACGGTAGCGCTAAGGCCTCCCCTCGGCTTGTGCCTGCCAGCCTTTTGCGTCAGCGTGTCCCTCTTTCTCTTGTACAGAATCCTCAAAGATTTCAACGCTTGTAAGTGCCAGGGCTGTGCATGCCGTGGGGAGCCCAGAGCCTCCTCCTGCAGCGAGTCCCTCCATGTCTCCAACTGGACCGTCAGTTATGCTCCTGACCCACAGAACATCTACTGGTGAGCAGCTCTGTAGGGTTCAGTGGCCCTGCCAGTGGGAAAGGGGTGCATCCTCCCTTTCTCCCTCTCCATCTGCTTCTCCAGTAACTAAGTGAGTTGTTCTTGCTGAAGCTCAGCCTGGCTGAGCTAGAGGTCTGATCTGACTAGGAGGGGGAAAGCCTTGGGCTGGCAGCCCAAGTGCTGTTCACCGTGTGCACACAAAGTGCCACACCTGGTATTGTACCCTCTGCAGCCATCCTGATGCCCTCTTTCTCCCTCCCAGGGAACACCTCTCCATCCGGGGCTTTATATGGTGGATCCGCTGCTTTGTGATTAATGTGGTCCTCTTCATCCTTCTCTTCTTTCTCACCACTCCTGCTATCATCATCACCACTATGGACAAGTTCAATGTCACCAAGCCTGTGGAGTACCTCAATGTAAGGACTTTGGAGACAGGTGCAGGGTGGGTAACACAGGAACCACCCCAAGGCACTATATCCCCTGCAAAGCTGGGGATAGGGAGAGAGAATTGTCATTGTTCCCTGGGTCCTGTCAGCCTGACCATAAGGGAGGTGCTGAGCCTGGACAGGGTGCAGTGGCAGTCAGTGCTGGAGCCTTGGCATCAGCAGAGGCAACTGTACCTTTGGCTGGCACAAGAGCTGGTTCACCATGTAACATGTGATTTCTTTTCTGCCTTGTTGCAGAACCCAATCATCACCCAGTTCTTCCCCACCCTGCTGCTGTGGTGCTTCTCTGCTCTTCTGCCCACCATTGTATACTACTCTGCCTTCTTCGAAGCACACTGGACCAGGTAAGGACAGCCAGCACCTGTTCTTACCTTCTTAGTGAGCTGATTGGCTGCTAGACACTTCTCACTACATAAAGCTACGGGCTGGATCTTTCTGCTTGAACTTCTGTCTTCAATTCCAAGCATGGTGTTATGTTGCACATGTTGGGCACCTGGGGACTGCTCTGGACAGCTGTTCTGCCAGTCTTTAGCTGCTGTTGTGCAGTATGATTGTCTGAGCAGAGCTTGACAGGTCTACAAGAAGAAGAAAGCTGGGAGGAGTTGGGGCTGGTCACTATGAGAAATGCTAGTAGCGAGGGAAGTCTTGGCTCAGGTGAGCAGGCAGGGGTGGTGTGCCTGTACCATGTGTAAGATGTAGCAATTCCAAGGGAAAATCATTTTAGCTGCTCTAGCTTCTGGCCACAGGGAGGGCACTTGAAGTGCAGGGCACTAGAAGCCTGCTGCTTGTGAGGCACGTTCCCCGCAGGACACGCCGTGTAACCTTTGTTTTCTGGTCTGTGTTGCAGGGACTGGTGGGGAGGGTGTCACCAGCTCTTGGGATTGCAGGTCAGGAAAGATGATTGCAGAGCCCGTGAGACAAGGGGAAAGGAACGGAGACCCAATAATGGATTTCAGATATGCTGGAGGGAAAGGGGATGTATTTGTGTACTAGGAATGGACAAAGTGGGATTTAGATTAGACATTGGGAAGTATTTACTGATGGAAAACCATTGGGAGCACAGCTTGTGTGGCTGGTGGGGTGAAAGGTTAACAGCCTCTCTGTCTTCAGGTCTGGAGAGAATAGGACAACCATGCACAAGTGTTACACCTTCCTCATCTTCATGGTCTTGCTGCTGCCATCACTGGGCTTGAGCAGGTAGGGGTTGTGGGAAGGGAAGGCAAGTACAAACATATGGGGCACAGGGAGGGTTGAGGTGCATGCCTGATTGTTCTCTTATTTTTACAACATCCTTTCCTCACTGCACTGGTGCCCTGGCCACTATCCCCTTGGGAGGCTGGTATTTAATTTTAGTTGAGGGAGAGCAGGCCAGACCATACATGACTGGGTCTCTAGGACTTTACTGACTCAATCTGCAGATGCATTGATATGTGCCATGACATTACAAATAATGCAGCAAAAGTTGACATGGTAGATGAGTGAAAAGTCTGCTTGACATCTGCTGGTGAAGGAGGCATTCTCCACCTCTGTGCTCAGTGTTCAGTCCAAATTTTGCACAAAACTAGTGAATTCCTCCTTTAAGCCAGAACTTGAATAGGTTATGCTGCTTGGCTGGGTGGGATACTTTGGTACAGAAGGGCTCATCTGTTAGGGTGTACGCCTCAAATCTTCCTGCAGAGTTTATAAATTGCCCTGTAGGAAACACTGATGCATCACCTGCCAGCCATTGGTGTGGGCTCTAGCGATAAACAGGTACCAAGTAGGGGAACAGTCTGAGGAAGAAAAAACTGGGGAGTGGGTGGGGGACAGGGAACTCCAACTGTACTAGTTCATTCTTTCCACATTGTGGGGTCAGGGATCTTTAAGATCCCACCTAAATTCCGTATTTGAGATACAACCCCTCAGTGGTGATGTCAGACAAATCCTGAGAATAAGACAAACTATCTTAGTGGTAGAAGAATAGTCCTTCATCCCACTGGGTGACTACATGTTTGCAACATAGATTAATAAAGCCTTGTTGCATGTAAACTTGCATCTTGGGCAGATGCTCTCAGAATGTTTGCATTTTGACCACAAAAGAAACCACGCTTCCTTCTGAGAAGTCAATCCCTCTGCAGTTGCCTGTTGAGCTCTGCACTCCACCAGTGCCAGAGGATTGGATAGTTTTATAATAAAAAATTAAAACTGAGGAAAATGGGATTTGTTTCTTCTAAGGGATTTTTAAAAATCTCTTGTTGGAGGGTACCTTGTAGGTAACCAATTTCTTCAGTAGAGTCAATCATCTGTTCCTTACATGGATGTTGTGCCCAAACAGAGGAGAGAGGAAAAATATTGATAGGATCAGAGTCAAGGGATAAAAACACACATGAATAGAAAGCTTTAAATCCCTTTTTGAGTGTTGCATTGTTTAGTTCCATTTTATTTTTTTCCCATTGTCCAGTTTACATAATTGCTGGTGACATACTGCACTGGGAACAACACAGTCTATGGTCAGAGCTGTGGATCCTTCTAGAGCAGCTTCTACATATGTGCATTTGTCTGTTGCTGCTTCTGATGGTTCATCTTTTCTCCTTGCCCTCTTTTCCCACAGCTTGGATGTATTTTTCCGCTGGTTATTCGACAAAAAATTCCTTGCTGAAGCTGCCGTACGATTTGAGTAAGTGGAGTTGAGCACAAGGGCTTTGTTTACAATGGGAGGTGGTTCTTGTTGGCATCCAGAGGCTATGGAGACTCCCAGCTGCTGCCCTGCGAGGAGGGAGCACCCCTTGCAGCCTGTTCTTGCTGCATCTCCCCAGGTGCGTGTTCCTGCCAGACAATGGGGCTTTCTTTGTCAACTACGTTATCGCCTCTGCCTTCATCGGGAATGCCATGGACCTGCTGCGCATCCCTGGTTTGCTCATGTACATGATACGCCTCTGCCTGGCCCGCTCGGCGGCCGAGCGGAGGAACGTCAAACGAGTATGTAGCGGGGCTGAGGGGTGGGTTGTGGCCTGTGCCCAGGGAGGGGAGTGCTGCAGTGGGGCCCTGATGGGGCTTGCCTGATGCTGTGCATAGAGCTGGGTGTGTTGCATTAGCCACTCGGCTCTCAGGGCCCTCCTGCTGATGGGTCTCCATTCCCTCCTGCAGCATCAGGCCTACGAGTTCCAGTTTGGGGCTGCTTACGCCTGGATGATGTGTGTCTTCACTGTAGTCATGACATACAGCATCACCTGCCCCATCATCGTCCCTTTTGGTAAGTGATACCCCTCTGCTTCCCTGTGCCAGAGATGGAGGGGAGGCAAGAAGGCTGATGTGGAAGAGACATACCTTCTCAGTATAGCAAAGAGGCTGATGCCCCACTCGTCTGGCTTTATTCTCCTCCCAGGGCTCATGTACATGCTGCTAAAGCACCTGGTGGACCGATACAACCTGTATTATGCTTACCTGCCTGCCAAGCTGGACAAGAAAATCCATTCAGGGGCTGTGAATCAGGTAGTGGCAGCCCCGATCCTCTGCCTCTTCTGGCTTCTCTTCTTCTCCACAATGCGCGCAGGTGAGCACTGGGCTGGGATGCCAGCCCTTAGCCTCCTACTGAGCCACTTCCCTGGCTGGGCTCTGATCCTGGCAGCCTCCAGCCACAGAGCATGGTCACAGTCCTTTTGACACTGACACTTTGGTTTTCCTTTGCCCCAGGGTTCCTGGCCCCCACTTCCATGTTCACTTTTGTGGTCCTCGTGATCACCATTGTGATCTGCCTGTGTCACGTCTGCTTTGGGCACTTCAAATACCTCAGCGCTCACAACTACAAGGTGAGGCAGAATGGCTGGGTGCAGGACCCTTCTCCTTGGTAGCACAGCTCAACCACAAAACAGCAGGGGCTCTTAGGGGTCCCAGCCTTCAGCTCTTCAGCCTTCAGCTCTTCAGCAGAGCCTGTCAACCCTGACTTCACAGAGGGGATTGTCCTGAGGCTGTCTCTGCTGCCTGTATATTGCTGAGGTGGGACAGCAAGTATGTTGCCCTGGCAGTCTCAATTTCTTCTTTTCTCTCCAGATTGACCACACAGAAGTGGATGCCATGGACAACAGGCAGAACGGGAGACCTGCCACCAGTCTGCCAGCTCCCAAATCAGCTGTGAGTCACTATCCCCACCTCTGTGCCCTGGCACACTCCTTGCCTGAGTTTGGAAAGGGGGAGGTAACTCCCTGTCTGAGTACCTCACTCCTCACTTCTCATTTTTCTGAATCAGTGCCTGGATCCTCCCAGTGAGAGTGGGGGGCAACTGCTGGGCACTAATCCCCTCACCTGCTCTCGGTGAAGCGTAACCCCCACACACACACCTCTTTCCCGCTGTTCCTCAGATGCTGTGCATTTACTTTCCGTCTCTCTTTCGGCTGGGACAATGAATCCAGCCGGGTCAGTCTCCCTTCTCATTCTGCATCTTTGCACGCTTGCACGCCAGCAGAAGCTGTCACCCACCAGGCTTGTTCTAGTGCCAACACAAAGGCGTCTCCATGGACATTGCCTTGAAGGCCGTGGAAGTGCTCTGGGGACTCTTCTCTCCCCTATCCAATGTTCTGAGACCCCCAGAGTTGGTTTTTGGAACTTCACCTTGGCTCAACTGGCTCACTCCAACTGCTTCCTTCCACAAGGTTTTTGTAGTGGGGATCTATGCAGGGCTGCAGAGATGGGGTAAAGCAGAGCCTCCTGCTTCCTCAGGAGAGCAGGGCTGGGGTGTGCACATGTAATCCAGGCTCCCTCCTAGGCTCCAGACAGCTAAGAGCAGCAACATTTTGCCAAAAGGAGAAAGAATCCTTATAAGAAGCAGGCAGAGCTTTAAGACACATCTACTAACGAAAAAGGAAGTGCAGTCTTCCAGTTCACATGGGCTCCAAAGAGCCTGAGAAGCCACATTCTTTCCTAGCCCAGATGCCCTGTCCCAGACTGCTGGGGTTTGAAACACATCCAGTGTTTCAGGGCCAAGCCCCACTGTTAGACCTGTCCTGGTATATTCCATGGAGTCTGGATGCTTCCTTGCCCTCCTAACATAACCCCACGCTCAGGCTCATGCATGGTGCTTAGTGTGTTGTGCTCTGCTTCCTGGAGAAGTTCCCCAGACTCACGTGTGTTTCTGCTCTCTCCCTGCCCCTTGCCTGCCCTGACAGAAGTACATCGCCCAAGTGCTGCAGGACTCCTCGCCGGAGGGCGAAGCAACAGAGTCGGAGGAGCAGGGATCGCAGGATGAGGAGCTCATCAATGCAGATGGCATGAATGACACAGATTTCCAGTCGTGTGAGGACAGCCTGATAGAGAATGAGATCCACCAGTAGGGACCTCAAAGGGCGGGAGGGGAAGGAGGTCCAGGAGCAGGGCAGGCTGTGCGCACGGAGACCTGGGAAGAGGCACCTGAGGGTGCTGGCTACTGCCCTCACGCTCCCGCCCCCAGGGCTGCTGCCTTCAGTGAGGGCAGGGGCCCTGCTGCAAGCTCTCCATCTCCCTGCCCCTCCACCCCCGCGCCAGCCCGGCTGCTCGGCAGGCATGCTCTTTACTAGCTACCTTCTTCAACGCATCCCTGGACCCCAGACTCCCAGAGACTGGGGAGGAGGGGGACCGTAACCCCCGTGGTGCTGCCCTGGATCTGCAGGGAGGAGGAACGCTGGGTGCTTTCTGGGAAGGGGCATAAGGGGAACACTTGGGGTCTTCCGAGCAGGCAACCGTATCCCCTGTCTTTCTGGTGAGAAACACTAATAATTTATTAGATTTACAGGAAGGTGATAAATGAAAAATTTCAGTCAGTTTATTGGAAACCCCACCCAGAGTGGGGTTGGCTTTTGTTGCACCTTCTCCCTATGCCTGCGTGTGCCCTTTCTCAACTGCTTCCAGCATCCAGTTGGTGTGGCATCCCAGGAGCTGGTCCAGGCTCAGGGGTGGTGACAGGCTTCCCCCTCACTACAGGATGGTGACGGTGCCCCTGACTTCGTGGTCAAGGGTGGCATCACACCAGGGAAGGGCCACTGGGTTGACATGAGCTAGATAGGCCCTCGCAGGGTGAGGGGTGCTGAGGGCTTCTCTCATGAGCAGGAGGAGGCGCAGGCAGCCTCTCCCCCAGGTCCTGTTCCCTCCTCCCCCAGGGGCACAGGCAGGGGTTTGCAGCATCATTTAAAGTGGCATTTTTCTTTGCACATTTTACTCTCCTTTCAAACAAATCAACCTGACCCCCATGTGGTACTGCAGCCCCCCTTTTGCTGCCCTGTGTCTGCACTGCAGGTCCAGGCTTGGGGGTGGGGAGGCTGTGTGGGGGTCTCCTGGGTGCTAGGGAGAGGGGAGAAAGGGTCTCAGGCTAGAGGCCCTCAACACCCTGCAAGATCAGCACTGCCTCGTTGCAATTAGGCCCCGTGGGCTTCCTTCCCTGAGCTGCTGCAGGGTCTTCCCCGAGCTGAGGTGGTGAGAGGGAGGGAGCCCTGGGAGAGCAGACCCTAGGAGCTGTCTCCAACCAAGACCACCATCTTCAGGAGCATGAAAGCCTCATGGGACTGTGCTGACTTTCTTCACCTGCCCTGACTGGTGTAGGCTCCCCTGCTACCACCCAGCCTGAGAGGGGGGGTTGTTCCTCTCCTACCTCTTGCTCTTGCCCACTCCCTGTTGATAGCTGTGTCCCAGAGGCAGGCAGGGAACAGGATGGGTGGGAGAGGTGACTGGAGCCCCTTGGCACATGGAAAGACTGACCCTGTTTGAAGACATTTTGTGAGGTTGTTTCTGGTCAGTATCAGTTGCCCTCAATTGCTTCCCCCCTCCCCTTGTGTAAAATGTAAAGGAAAATAATAAATCCCTCTGCTATTTAGCTATATTTATTTCCCTCAAACCCTGCCACCATCCTCTTTGGTGCTCATTGCAGACACTATCACCCTCCCTTTGCCTGTCATCTGTGGGTGCTGTACCCTGAGGGGCCAGGCGAAAGGGGACAGTCATTTACCTTTTCAATCACCCGTGCTGGCCCAGGAGCTCCAAGCACTTTAATCGACCAGAACAAGTGAATTGTCAGCCCTGCCCACCTCAGCTGCCAGGAATAGTGGTCACATCTTACGGCTTTTCTCCCCTGTGCCTTCCACTAGAGGAAGGGAACCAGACCCACAGAGAGCAGGTGGGGGGCTGCTCCAGGGAGGACATAGCTTCCTTTCCTGTACAAGACCTCTATAGAAATCCCAGGCCTGGAGAAAAGGGTGGATGGAACAGAGTGTATGGGTCTTCAGTGCATGGGGAGGGCAGGTCACGCCAGCTTCCAGGGCTCGGCTGGGGCTGGAGCACACATGGGTGTGAAGGGGCATGGTGAGAGTCATCCATCCCTTCCAGGCAGCAGCCAGGAATGAAATGAGCATGTGAGCTGAGAGTTCCCGGTCCACTCACAGGCTGGGGCAGGGGGGATGTTGATCCTGCTTCCCTTCTTCTCACACCCACCTACTGCCCTTGCTCCTGGTCCAGCAGGTGGGCTGGGATGCTATGGTCTCTGTAGGTACAGCCGTGCTCCGGGGCTGCCTCTGTGGCTGTCGGGGCCCTACCCACAGAGAGCTGTGTGTTCTGAGTGGCACTGTCTGTGTAGAGATGTGTATAATACCCTGTATATATTTGTGTACAAAAGAAAAAAGGAAAAAAAGGAGCTATTGTTTACAGTCTTTTCTTTGTGGAGTGGGTTGGGGGCTGGGACCTGGGAGGAGAGGACCCCAGCTGCTGCAGGGCTGCAGGAGCATGCGTGGCGCAAGAGGCGGGGTGGGGAGTAGTGTCAGCACAAGCCCTGCCCTTCTGCCAGGAACTCAGCCATGGCTCGCAGGCTCTCACAGCATGAATGGCTTTCCCTCTGACTTGCAGAAGTAGCAGGGACTTTGCTGCTAAAAACAGGTAGATGGGGAGGAGCTGTGTATACTGAGGCTGCAGTGGAAGAAGGTGGTTTGGAAATGATGTGGTAGGGGAGTTTCATTGGTAGCCTCATGCCACGTGTCAGCCCACCTGTACTGTTCCAATAGCAAGTTACACTGCCACTCATGCAATATCCGTTCCAAACCTGGACACCTGGTTTGGTGGACAGCTAAAGCCTTTGGGAACGCATGAGGGATGCTAAACCCCTGGAGCACAGAGCAGCACTTTCCCAAAACATGATGCTGCTCATATGTCAGCCATGCCCTGAGTGCTGGGACAGACAGCAAGCAGCCAGCCCCCAGGGTGCTCCCTGCTGCTCTCTGTGCAGGCAGGATCTGGCGTGCTTCCCGGGAGCCTGCTGCGTGCTGTGCGCCTTAGGATGTGTACAGTGGCCGTTGCTTGGAGGATGGCACAATGGAGAGGCGAGGCCTGGCGTGGGCTGCGAGAGACAGACAAGTGACCCCAGCTCCATCCCCGCCTCACTGTGATCACGCTTCGTGTGCCAGCAGTACCGGCAGGGGACAAAAGACCCTCCTGCCCACAGCCAAAGGACGAGGGAAGAGTCAACGCCAGAGAACAAAAAACTGAAGACAGAAAGAAGAACTGTGCTTGCTGCCAAGTCCCTGCAGCCATCACTGCAAACGAAAGCTTGAGGGAAGGAAACAAGGAAATTGCAGAGAGATTGTGCAGGTGTTTTATGGAAACAGTTTCCAAGCACAGGGGGAAGGACATGGGACAGCCTTTGTGACAGGATTATTCTCCTGTCCCAGGAGAGGCATCTGTGAAAGCAGCTTTGGAGGCCACTGAAGGGTAATAAGGCGGGAGCTGAAAAGGACAACAGTGTCACAAGGACGGGCACAAACCCAAAGCAGGAACAAGCCTTGGCCCTACAGGCCTCTTGCTCTTTGAAAGCACAGTGCTGCCTGCAGCTCTGTGCAGAGCTAAATAATGCCCCCCTTATGCAGGGAGCCCCTTATGCTTCCAGCCTGTGGCAAGCCTGCCTGGGAAGAAGATGTAGCAGCCCTTGCAACAACCCAGAGCAGGGCACCCCAAGGCCACCTCTGCACTAGGATGGGAGCAAGCAGAACAAGCTGCCTGTAACAGAGTCCCCTGTATAGGGACGGGGCAGCTCCAGTGGGTGCTGGCCAGGACCGGACTGGTGCCTTGTGCCTGCAGCAGCAGGACCACGCTACAGCTGGTTTTAAATGTTTGAGTTGCCCTTCCCTCAGGCAAGGGACATGGCTCCTGGCCCCACGTGCAACCTGCTCCCTGCTTTGGAAGGATTTACCCCCTGGGGGAAGGTGGGGTGAGGTAGAAAGTGGGAGCCCTGTGAGGCCTGGGCTCCCGCAGGTGCGATGCCAGTCTGTATGGGCACAGCCTCCCCAGCTGCAAACTGGCACCAGGGAAGGACAGGGAGCTCCAGGGCTGGTGACACCCATTAGGTTCACCCTGTTCAGCCCTGGCACCAAAAGAATGGCAATACAGAGCCTCTTTCCGGGGATGGGGCTGGCCTGAGCTGAGCTGCTCTTGCCAGGCCAGGCCATGTCAGATATGCTGGGCTAAGCCACACCAGGCCAAGCTGTGCCAATCCATGCTATGCCATCCCATGCCATGCCAGCCAAAGCCATGTTGAGCCACACAGGGCTCCACCGTACAGTGCCAAGCCCCGTGTGGCCATGCCCTCTGGTAATGGCACCACCCAGCATAGCTGCACCATGAGTCACAGAGGGCACGCAGGGGCAGCCCGATGAGGCTGTGGAAAACCCCAGGGCAGTGGGATCTGCCGGGAGAGGGCCCTGCTGGCACCAGCAGCGAGGGGCAGCTGCTGCGGGGGAGAGGCCAGCTGGGGCACACAGGGAGGCCGGGGCAGCTGCTGGTGGCATTGTTGGCCGTGGCCACCTGGACCACTGATTGAGGTGGTGCGGGCACAGTCCCCGCAGGCATGAGGGAAGGGAGAAGGGACACAACAGTCTGGGATGTGCGGTGGGACCACCGTACTCAGTCGTGGCACCAGAAAGTCAGTAAGTCCTGGGGACAAAGGTGCAGTACAGAGCTTCACCCGGCTACGCTGGGGTGCCGGCAGTGTGGAACAGTCACCCGCAAATCCATTCCTAGAGGAAAGTTGCTTCCTCTTTTCCTTCCAGCCCCAGTTTCCGTGTGAACCCAACCCATTGTTCCCTCAGAACAATGGTGGAAGGGGCACGCCCATCCCGGCTGTACCCCTCCATCCCAGGGAGCTGGGAGAGGGCGACAGCAGAGAGAACCTCACCATCAGCCGGGATCAATAATCCCCTCCCAGTGTCTCTAAGCTGTCACTGCTCCTTTAATTCTCCCTCCCACTGCCCTCCCGGCTTTGCTCGTACATCCTGCCCGCCGAAACTCCACCTTCCGCGGGGCTGTACTGAGCCGGGCTGGGCTGCGCCGGGCCGAGCCGAAGCGGGCAGGGCGGTGGCGGCAGCAGCTTCCGTGAGTCCATCCCCCCCATCCTCACCCTTGTCCGACCCCCAGCTTGGGGCTAAGCACCGGGGGGGAGCCCGCCGCCGGGCGGGCAGAGCTTCGGGTCCCTCCGTCTCCCCCTCCCCGGCTCCTTCCTCTGTTTTCTAAGCTTATCTAGGCATGCCTACCCCTCCCATCTCCTTTCTCTCTGCGAGGATTTTTGTATTAGGTAACGCATCCGCAGAGACCCAGAAGCTTCCCAGTCGGGGCGGCGAGTAAACTGAATACCGCAGCCTCCCGGGATGCGCTGCCGACCCCAAAGCCAAGCCCGCATGCCGTGAAAGGAATGCGGTAACATAAAGGGTGGCCTGTGGGATCTTTGTCATCTGGAGGGCTGGAAGGGGCCTGAGAGCTGCTTGAGCACTGTGGGATGCCATGGGCAGCTGTGACGCCTTGCCCCGAGCTGAGTATGCGGCACGATACCGTGTGTCAGGGCTGGTTTTGAGGAAGGGAACTCCCCGCTTCCGTTGATTTGCAAGAGCAGCTGGCAGCCAGAGGTCTGCAAAGATTTTTTTGGCTGGACTTCAACAATGATGCTGTCCAAGGGCTTTGCAGTATGCGCTAAAGTGCACAAGGTGTCAGGGACCCTGCAGGAACCACTGTGTCTTTTTGCTTCCATCTGGGACGGATCAGAGGTGCCTCGAGTGCTGGAAAGCATCATATTGTAGTTGGATGTAATCTGTGGTGGAAAACTACCCTGGGGGCTTGGCTTGTCTCATCACACCCCTTCCTCCTCCGTGGAGGATCTGCAGTGTCCGTCAGCATAAGCCTGGGGAGGTGTCAGTGGCTGACCCCATTGCTTTAAAGACCCATGTGCTTCCTCTCTCATTCTGGGGTCTGAAATGCTTTCCTTTGTTTGCTCTGCGCTTGCGTGACCTCCGTCTGCCACTGAGCACAGCCTTCCCAAGTATTTTGAGCCACAGAGCTAAGAATAACTCATACGGTGCCCGTGTCTGCACAGAGCTCCCCATGTCCGCAGCCATGTCCCGTACTGGTAGGTAGGGTGGGAAAGGGTGCAGGGAACCTGCCAGTGGCTGTGGGTAGGGGAAGTTCCCTGGCCACTGGCAGGTTGTGGTGTAAGTGCCGGGGAGGTGGTGAGGTGGGGTCTGGAGGCAGTGTGGGCAGCTGTACTTGGAATCTCTCCTCTCTCAGGGCCCCTGTGTTCTGGGAAGTGTCTGGGACTGGAGAAGCCATCCTGCCAGCCCTGCAGGCACCAAGTGCCTTGCCACTGGGAGAGACTGCCAGGGCGCGGCGGTGGGGCAGGAGCTGTAGGAGGAGCTCCATAGATTAAGGACTATCGTAGAGGAGAGAAGGGCTGGTGCTTCCCCCGAGAAGGGTAGTGGGTTTAGAGCATCCCAGAGCAGGCAGAGTGATGGGGAAGAGTAAATTTTTCCTTCTGAAAAGCTTCTGGCTAGGACAGCCACATGTGTTAGCAGCCAAGTTTATGCCTTACGCATGTGCCAGGGGCTTGCACCCTATTCACTGTTGCCTGGCTTCCCTTTAGCTATCACAGCACTTCAGGACAAGGAAAGCCGCCTCTTTGGAGCCAGGCTGCACCCTGCTCCCCTGGGATAGGGTACTGGGGAGGCAGTGGGCCAGCACTGGCATTCGAGTTTGCTGCTCTGAGTGGGTTGCTGGCTCCTGGCTTATTTACCCAAGGACTACACCACTTTCTCACATGGAGAAACCTCTGAAGTATTGGGCACCAGCCGAGCCAAGCAGGAGCTGAGATTGCTGGGGAGTGGGGCAGGATGAGACGCAGATGCCAGTGGGCTGGGGGCCATGGCACCTGCCCCATGGCCCTGCTGCCGGTGACACTGCTTGCACGGAGGCTTGGACCAGACGGTGCCAGAGCCCCTTCCAGCCTGGGGGGTGCAGTGGATTGAGTGCTGGCTGCTGCCATGGTGCCTGGACAGGGCTGAGGGCAGCTGGACGCCGGGAGCCGAGCTGGGACTTGCCCACCGCAGCGGGCGCGGTGGGGCAGGGCTGCGGGACCAGACGTGCCTGGCAGCCGTGTCCAGCTGGTTCGAAGCTCCTGGCCGTGAGCTGCTGGTCAGAGCCCCGGGAGGACGGCCAGAGCAGGGAGAGGTGCGGGATGGGGCTCTGCGGTGTCTGTCCTGCCCCGCTCTCCTGGTGCCAGGGTGCCCCGCTGAACTCCACAATCCTTTCCTGGTATCTCCCAGCAGGCTGCTCCACTGGCGGTCGACGAGTCTTGAGTCATCCTCCCTGTGTGTGTGTGCCGTCCCGCCTCTTCCTTCTCTATCCTGCTCTGGCCCCATAGCTAGAACTATCTGCGCTCCGCTGGGCTCCTCCCTACCCGGCCCTATTGACTCAGTGCTCAGGCAGCCGAGCCGGCTTTCGGAGAAGAGGGAAAAGGAGAGGGAGAGGCCCCTGGGGGTGGGAGAAGTGCGGCCAGCCGCTGACGCCTCCCGGCTGAGGCGGCTGAGGAGGAGCCGGGACGAGGGAAGAACCCGGAAAGCTGCGCCGGGAGGAGAGGCTGACGAGGTTGGAAAGCGTCTGAAATTCCTCCGGGCTCAGCTTTTTGGCACAGCAGGGACAGGACAGGACCCATGACCTAGGTGCTGGGGGGCTGCCTCCTCCCAGCCTGCCCTCAATGCTGCTTTGCCCCCTTGGTGTCCCCTAAAGACAGCAGGGCTGCAAAGGCCAGGCTGGAGGACAGGGCTCAGAACGGGGCTGCTGCTGGGGATGGGGTGTGGGAGGTTCTCCCGGTGTGTGTGCCCACCCTGGGGTGCTCTGGTGTCACTGGGCTCCCTGTGCCAGGCCGTTGCTGCTGGAGAAGGTCCCTGCTGTGGGAGTGGTGGGGAATTGGAGATTCAGCCTCCAAGCCTGGCTCTGTGTGATGGCTGATATCCCCAGGGGAGAGCAAGGTAGCGGGCCCTGCCTCAGCGTGGCCGTGCCTGCTCTGTTGCAGGGAGTGGAGCGCAAGGTAGCGGTGCTGGTGCCGAGCTATGATGCCCTTTGGCGGGATGGCTGCTCGCGTGCAGAGAGACCGCCTGAGAGCCGAGGGGCTTGGCCAGCACAACAACGCCATCAAGTACCTCAACCAGGACTATGAGGCCCTCAAGCAGCAGTGCATTGAGAGTGGCACCCTCTTCAGGGATCCCCAGTTCCCAGCTGGCCCGACTGCCCTTGGATTCAAGGAGCTGGGGCCACACTCCAGCAAGACACGGGGAGTGGAGTGGAAGCGTCCGTCGGTAAGTGCTGGCCTTGCTTCTTCTCAGGCTGGCCTGGCCTCCCTGCCCTGCACATCTGCGCTGATGTGGTGTGCTGAGCTGCAGACTGGCCCTTGCTGGCACTCCTCAGTGCTCCAAGTCCCTGGAGTGCTGCAAGCCACTTTCCCAAGGGCCCAGGGCCGTTCCCCATGAGTGTGCTCAGAAGAGCATTGTGTCTAGCAGGCACTGCTTCCTCCGGGCAGCAGACTGTGGGCTTCAAAGCAGGTGGGTTGTGTTCTTGCTCCTAGGTGTCATGGCATGGGTGTGTCACCCTCAGTAGCTGGGGCTTTTGAGAGTGCATATCCCCTGGTGCCATGGGGGCAAGGGGAATGCCATCCAGCCTTGTCCTCCCACGGATACAGCAGATCTTGCCTTGCCTTACCGTGATGGCCTTGGGGTTGCAGTCCAGCAGCCTTCCCTAGCAGAGGGCGGGTGGGGTACGTCTCACAGGGACCATATACCATTTCTCTCGAGCCAGAGCTGCAGTGGGTGCCAGCCCTGCTAAAGCCCAGGCCCTGCCAAGATGCAGCACCAGGATCTGATTCTGTCCTTCTGCAGGAATTAGTGGATGACCCTCAGTTCATCGTTGGCGGTGCCACCCGGACGGACATCTGCCAGGGGGCTCTGGGTGAGTGTTGAAGCTTTGTCCCTGGACCTTGGTCCAGGCATTAGTGACTGGGGAGGGTTGGGTGGCCCTTTCCACTCAGTGAGGTGGAAACTGCAAGTCAGGGGGCATCCTGTGCCTCCTGGTAGCTCTAGGTTAAAGCTCCACAAAAATGAGTGGATGTGTGCACAGCTTGGCCATGCTGAGATCAGTGGAGATTCTGGGTGCATCCATGCCTCACACGTGCTGACAACAATGCCAGGAGCTGCTCCAAAGAGCTCCCTGCTTTGGTAAATGGTGAGGGATGGCAGCTGCCTGACAGCAACAAACTGAGGTGGTGATGGTGACAAAATGCTTGTGAACAAATGCGGTGTGGCAGAAGGGTATCGAGAGGTGTACAAGTGATGATTTGTCTTTTCTCCAGAGGTGTCTCCCAAGGTGAGGGCACTGAGTCAAGAAGGGAAGTATTAATGGGCTGGGTAGGCTAGCAGAGTTGAACCACAACTGGAATTTTGTGGTCATCAGAAACAGATCTTGGTACCACAGACAGTGTTGTCCTGATTGGGAGCAAGTAGGGCACTTGACTGGGAGTACTGTATACCTTAGCAAATTCAGCATGCTGTTTTCAGGGCTGACTACATTTAATATATCCAGTAATTAGGACAAACTTGAGGTGGCAACTGGAGTGCATAACAGCCCAAAGCACTGTGGTAGAGTTCACTTGGTCATTAAAAACTCGGAAATGGCATTTTGTCAAACCACAGCCCAGTTACAGATTATCCAGGCTCAAGGCTAAGGTGTGAAAGGCTTCAAAGGCAAAAGAGATTCAAGTCAAAGAATTTAAAGCACAGTTCTGGCCTGGAGCAGCACTTGTGGTTAAGATCACCCAGAAGGAAAAATGTGGTGGCATTGCTTGCAATTTGAGAAGCTGGGGCAGCAGCATGAAACCACTCACTTGCTAAAGTAACTTTTTACATGCAAAGTGTAATTCCGCTGCAGAACTTGCTGTCTGTGATATGGAGGGCAGTCATATGAATGAGTTCCAGGAGGGTCCAGATAAATGGCGGCAGGAGGGGGCTGTTGGTGCTGACTGTGTGTGGTGGTCTGGACACAGGCTCCAGGTGAGGGAGGAACGTTCCCTGTTGCCTTGAGCTATTACTTTTCTCTGTGGGCAGGCTGAGCAAGCCTGGATTCCTGAGTTCTCCTTGCTGGACCTTCTCTGATTTTTCCATGGACTTTATGAGTTGGGTAGCCCCAAACATTTGCAAGGGATGTACACCATGGGCTCCTAAACATCCATCATCTACCCTCCCAGCTAGGGAGGTGATGGGTACTCACACCAGCTTCCTCTCCTTCCCCAGGTGACTGCTGGCTGCTGGCTGCCATTGGCTCCCTCACGCTCAACGAGGAGCTCCTGCACCGTGTGGTGCCCCATGGACAGAGCTTCCAGGAGGACTACGCTGGCATCTTTCACTTCCAGGTGGGCTGGGAGCTTTTGGCCCTCCACAGCTGGTGGGCTGTGGCAGAAACAAGGGTGGTGGGTTGAGGCCATCCCTTTGGGGTAGGGATGATGCCATGTGATGCTCTGAGCTCACCCCACTCCCTCATCACCTCCCAGATCTGGCAGTTCGGTGAGTGGGTGGACGTGGTGGTGGACGACCAGCTGCCCACCAAGGATGGGGAACTTCTCTTTGTCCACTCGGCGGAGTGCACCGAGTTCTGGAGTGCTCTGCTGGAGAAGGCCTATGCCAAGTGGGTATCCCCGTGGCGGGCATGTGGGTGGGCATGTACGGGGTAGGGCACCTCCCTGTGTGGGGTGGAAGAAAGGGAGTCTCCTCTGCCGCTGGCCCTGCTTGTGCTGGGTGTCAGGGCAGCTGTGGCGCGCTACCTCCTTGTCCCCTCACGCGCCCCTCAGGCTGAACGGCTGCTACGAGTCGCTCTCGGGGGGCAGCACCACCGAGGGCTTCGAGGACTTCACGGGCGGCGTGGCAGAGATGTACGACCTGAAGCGGCCGCCACGCAACATGGCCCACATCATCCGCAAGGCGCTGGAGAGGGGCTCCCTGCTGGGCTGCTCCATCGACGTAAGTGATGTGCCGGGATGAGCCGACGTAAGTGATGTGCCAGGATGAGCCGGGGCTCTGCCGCAGCACTGGCCAAAGCGAGGCCTCAGAGCCAAGGCTGTATCAGCAGTCCCCTCACTGGCACAGCGGGCACGTCTCTGCCCTCTTACCACAGCACCCTTTCCAGAGCCAGTGGCAGCCCTGCAGCACAACACGTGGCTCCTTTGGATGGAGCGGGATTGTTCATCTCGAGTGCAGGACAAGGGATTGCCTATAACTATGGCCATATTTTGCATCAGCAAATTACCTGGAGCAGGGTTTTTAAATTCTGAAGTTTGGGTGGTTCCTTGATGGATTTTTGGGATCCTCTGCTAAGGAAACTGTCTTTAAATTGTCCACAACCAGCAGTCTTTGAGCACAGGGAGCTGCTGCCTGCTACTTCTCTTGGCTGGAGCAGTGCAAAGCAAGGAGAATTCTCCACACAGTGGAGGGAAGGGGTAGGGATAAGACTACATGAATTCAGTCCTATTGACTTGAGCATTACACATTCTCCTCAGATCACAAGCGCCTTTGATATGGAAGCAGTGACCTTCAAGAAGCTGGTGAAGGGCCACGCCTATTCTGTCACAGCCTTCAGAGATGTGAGTCACCTAGATTAGACTTTAATAGCAATAGCAGCCTGGCCAGTGGCATGGGCTCCACCTCCTGTGTCTGGTGTCTGGCAGGTGAACTACCGGGGTCAGCAGGAACAACTCATCCGCATCAGGAACCCCTGGGGTCAGGTGGAGTGGACTGGAGCCTGGAGTGATGGGTAAGCAGGACAGAAGGGATGGCAGTCTCACTCTGTCAGCCCAGCAAGCACTGCACACACAGCAGTCAAGCACAGGGCAGTGCTGAGGGGAAGCTCACAGTGTGCAGAGCCCTTCACATCAGAAAGAGAGTTGAGGGCCAGCTCTAAATTGCTCTCAGGAGTCCTTATCTAATTGTGTCTCTCCTGCTATTCCAGTTCCTCTGAGTGGAACAACATTGACCCCGATGAGAGGGAAGAGCTGCAGCTGAAGATGGAGGATGGAGAGTTCTGGTGAGTGCTGGGGCAAAGTGCTGCTCTGTTTCAGCAGCCGTCTGGGAAGGAGCAGAGGAGCCGGTGAGAGATCCTGCAGTCATGCTTCACCTGAAGCACATGACCTGCCTTTATGAGCTGGCTTCCCAGCACTGGAGAGCTTGCCAGCATTTTCTCGTCTGATCTAGTTAATAATTTTCCTCCCTTGAAAGAAATTTCAGGCCAACTAAATGCAAAATAAACATCTAGGAAGAGTAAACATCCCTTCGTACCCAAACCCCGCACAAGACTTTAAATAAGTTATAACTGTTTAGGGTAAAAGATTTTACTGTCATTTAATTCTCCTAAAATGTTAGCTGGGTCCAGAGCTACTTGTGCTCTCCTCCCTCCTCACAGCAGTGCCCTGGCCTCAGCCCCTGCTTGCCTCCCACAGGATGTCTTTCCGGGACTTCATGAGGGAGTTCTCCAGGCTTGAGATCTGCAACCTGACCCCCGATGCCCTCACCAAGGACGAGCTCAGCAGATGGCACACACAGGTGTTCGAGGGCACGTGGCGCCGGGGGAGCACCGCCGGGGGCTGCAGGAATCACCCAGGTACCTCTGCCCTCCACATCTCTGCTCTTGGCAGCGTGACGAAACCAGGTGTCTTATCCATACATCCCCTTCCTCCCAGCCACATTCTGGATCAACCCCCAGTTTAAGATCAAGTTGCTGGAAGAAGATGATGACCCTGGGGATGATGAGGTGGCCTGCAGCTTCCTGGTGGCTCTGATGCAGAAGCACCGGCGGCGGGAGCGGCGGGTGGGAGGTGACATGCACACCATCGGCTTTGCTGTCTACGAGGTAACCCCTGCCTGTCCCAACGCTTCTTCCTCGGTCAGGCTCAGCCCTGCCAGTCCCACCTCAACCACAGCTCTCAAGAAAATCTTTTCCACCAGCTTTGGCCAGCTGTGGGCTAAACTCCCCCATCCTGTGCTCCCTGCAGCTGTAAGGGATGGGGCAGGTACTTGGATTCTGATTTTTTCCCTCTTTTCCCTCCTATCTGCAGGTTCCTGAGGAGGTACGTCCTGAGCTGTCAGAGCCTACCCCATCTTGGAGGAAAACACAAGACTGGGCAAAAATGGGTTGATGCATCCAATGGCATGGGATCTCCCACAGCACTGGCTGTGGTTACTGTGCTAGTGGGAGCTGGGCATCTCCATGTGGGAAGGAGGGATGGCTCCTACTGGATGGGCAGGGCAGGGCTGTCCTACCTGATGGAGCTGGCGCTGGTCCCGCCACTCCCTGTGGATGCTTCCCATTGTGGTCCACAAGCATATTCCTTCCCCCAGGCCCAGGGCATGCAGAATGTGCACTTGAAGAAGGACTTCTTCCTGCGAAACCAGTCCCGGGCACGGTCTGAGACCTTCATCAACCTGCGGGAGGTGAGCAACCAGATCCGGCTGCCCCCCGGCGAGTACATCGTTGTGCCCTCCACCTTCGAGCCGCACAAGGAGGCCGACTTCGTCCTGCGCGTCTTCACCGAGAAGCAGTCGGACACAGCGTGAGTCCTGGCCTGGGAGGGACAGCCCGTGTCTGTGAGCAGTCGGATGCTCCCCACTGCAGGCAGCCTGCTGGCTGGGGATCCCGCTCAGTACTGTGTTTTCCCCTTTCTATCCCAGGGAGCTGGATGAGGAGATCTCAGCAGATCTGGCAGACGAGGTAGGAGCTGCCACTTTGGATCGGCTAGTGCTGAGGCTTCGGCCCTTGGGAGGGGGAGCTCCAGGCACGGGGTGGCTGTCTGAGTCTGGGATGTCAGTGTGGCTGGAGAGGGGCTGGCAAAGTTGGGATGATGGGGGTGTGGGAATTAACAAAGATGATAAGAACAAAGAAGAGCTTCCTTTCCAGTTGGTGTTTATTGAGCCTGGAAGGCGGGGCAGAGCCTGGGTTTGACCACTAACCTCTTCTTTCTGGTTTGCATCACCCCAGGAGGAAATAACTGAGGATGACATAGAGGACAGCTTCAAGAACATGTTCCAGCAGCTGGCAGGGGAGGTGGGTATGGCTGCACCAAGCTCTGGAAAGCCTTCTGGGGAGGAGAGGGGACAGGACTGAACCCCTGGCCCTGGGAGTTCCAGCCCACCCCACCCCATGCTCGCTCAGTCCCATCCTGCAGACAAGTCCATCTTTGCTGTGGCTCAGCCCAGCTGCCCACAGGGATGGTGTCATGACAGAGGCAGATTTGGGGAAGAGCATCCAGCTGTGACCAAAGCTCTTCTGAGTGTACAAGAACTGTAATGGTATCCTCGTGTTTTGTGACTGTCACTAAGGCAGAGATATTTAGGCAGGAGGGGGACAATGGGCAGAAGTGGGGTGGAGAGCAGGCAAGGGGTGATCCTAACTCTGCTTCTGCTCCAGGACATGGAAATCAGCGTCTTTGAGCTTCGGACAATTCTGAACAGAGTCATCTCTAGACGTAAGCACTACTCTTCCTACCCCCTGCTCCCTGCAGCCCAGGTTGCTCAGCAGGTTGGGTTTGGATGCATGTGCTCAGCCTCCTCCTTTCTCCTCAGACAAAGATCTGAAAACAGATGGGTTCAGCCTGGACTCCTGCCGCAACATGGTCAACCTGATGGATGTATCCTCTTGGTGCTGTGGGCCAGGGCCGGTTTTAATGGTGCTCAGCCTGCAAGAAACATGACTTGTCTCCTGGAGCTGGGGCTTGGCTCTGTGGCAGTGCTGAAGTTGTTTAACTGGGGGAAGAAAGGAAGGGCTCCTTATGGCTTCAGGGCCACCTGCCCTACACTCTTCAACTTCAGCAGCAGGTTTTTTGGCAAGGGACATCACTTCCCCTGCTTGCTTGGGCCTGGCTCTGCCACCAAAAGCCCAGCATGGTCCCACCCCATGCCTTCTACTTTCACCTCCAGGAGGAAGTTCATGTGTTTCACTTCCCACAGGCTCCCTAGCCTGATGTGCTGTTGTGCCACCCAGCCTTTGAGGCACTCCTCAAAGGAAACAAGGACTGTTGGATTTCTTTCCTCCAAACCATCCTGTGCAGCTGTTGTGGATGAGTCAAGTGACAGGAGCCATGGCCAGTGTCCTGCTTGTACAAGGACATGCATTTGGGGGGGTCAGGCAAGGAGCACCTCTGACCCCTTCTCCAGCCTGGCCCTACAACATTCTTTTTTGCTGCAGGCCAGCCCAGCTTTGGTCCAAGGACAGCACAGCAATGTGCCTCCTACAGCAGCAGCACAGCTGCTCCCAGGGAATGGCACGGCTGCTAGTTCAAGTGTTACCCTTTCCTTGCCAGGTTGCAAGCTTTTTGCTGATGCTGCATAGGATAGAGGGGAAGATTGGGGGAAAAATTTGGCACGCCAAGTGTGTCCAGGCTTTTCACACCTCCTGTGGCTGGGATCTGGTAGCTTTGCCTTTGTACCCTCCCCCTTTCCTGGCTGCTTTGACCTCCTTGACCCTCTGTTCCCCAGAAAGACGGCAGTGCCCGCCTTGGGCTGGTGGAGTTCCAGATCCTGTGGAACAAGATCCGGAGCTGGCTGGTGAGGAGGAAAGGGGGCATGGTGCACTGCATAGGTGTAGCACCCTTCCTGAGGCAGCAAGGAGGGGGGACAGCCAGCCTGGAGGCCAGAGGAGAGCCTTCCCTTCATGTCCTCTCTGATGTTTTTGCAGACAATCTTTCGCCAGTATGACCTGGATAAGTCAGGCACCATGAGCTCCTATGAGATGCGCATGGCGCTAGAGTCAGCCGGTAGGTCTGGAGAAGGATGGGACTGGGCTGGAGGCTGGGGAGGGAGCTCCTGCTGTCACAGTCCTGTCCTAAATAGCAGGAGAAGAGTGTAACCAGCCTATATTGCATGCTTGAAGCCAACCTGTGGTAGTGAGATGTGGCCCCTGTATGCACCAGGCTTTCTGCATCACAGCTGTGCTGAATGTTGGAGCCTCAGAGTTAGAGATGCACACAAGATGGTCCCAGCCTCTGTCCTCCTCTGGCCTGCAGAATTCCATCCTGGCAAAGCAGAGGCCTGGGATGGATCACTGAGCTAACTAGTCATATGTGGCTGCAGGGAGAGCATCCCCTCTTCCTACTGAGGCTGGACACAGTGCCTTTCCTTGGGTGGGTTGGTGGACCCTTTGTGTGGGCGCATGGACTTTCACAACTACACCCTGCTCTCCTGCCTCCCTGGGGGGCTGACTGCTCTCTGCCTTGCAGGTTTCAAGCTGAACAACAAGCTGCATCAGGTGGTGGTGGCGCGCTATGCAGACAGTGACATGGGCGTGGACTTTGACAACTTTGTCTGCTGCCTCCTGAAGCTGGAGACCATGTTCAGTGAGTGATGGCCCTGGGGCAGGGAAGGCAGGAACAGAGAGATGTGTTGCTCACTTTGCTTGCGTCCCTGCAGGGTTCTTCCGTAGCATGGACCCTGAAGGCACTGGCACTGCTGTCATGAACCTTTCTGAGGTGAGAGTTCAGCCCAGTGAAAGCTGGGGTGGGAACAAGGGGACATGGCATTAGGGTGAATGGGGCACCTAGGGTGGGTGGTGGAAAGCCCTCCAGCCCCCTGGGTAGGGAAAGAACCCATAAAAGATCAAGGTGAGTAAACAGGACTGCTACAGGCTCTGTGTTTCACTGAGGGCTGTTAAAATTTACTTATGAGGACATGCCAAAAATGCACCCTGCTCATCCTTCTTCCCTCTCCTTTCCAGTGGCTGCTGCTGACGATGTGTGGCTAGGAGTTACAACAGATCTGCTGCAGCTGGGACACCCCAATAGGCCAGGCCCACTCCAAGTGCCTCCCTTGGATCTATGGATACAGGATACTCTTCCCCCCTTGCTCCATCCCACGCTGAGCCACCAGCCCTGCCTCCCAGCAAGCCTCACACCATCTTCTCCAGTGGACCAGGGGTCAAGGCAGGCAGGGGATTCCCTTCTCCTCTTCTGGGCTGGGCTTCTTTCCCTTGCTCCCTCTCACCCCAGAACAGGAGGAGGGCGAGCAGCATGGGGTACCTGTGAGTCCCTGCATGGTGGCAGGCCGGGGGCCAGCTGCAGAGCAGGGAGGGGCAGCTGCTGGGGCATGAGGGGGAGGACACTCGTATTGCTTGCTCTAGTGCTGGCCCATCCCCTCCAGCACACATTGCCTGTCTCTGCACCCACACCTGGGAGCATCAGCACATATTGCCTTGCTCAGGCAACAGGTTCCTGAGGGAGCCAGAGTGGCCTTCTGGGAGGAGGAATGGCCACACTCGATATCATGAAGCCCTTGCACCGTACTCATCACCACTAGGCGCGACCAAAGCGTGGAGCCTGCTGGCTCTTTTCTGCGTGGCCTTCAACACAACCCTTCCACACCCATGCCCCTGCCTAAGCCCAGCACTGGGTCAAGCTCTTCAACTCAAGCACTGAATGTTTTGGGCCTCCTCCATCATGTGAACACATGCAACCCTGTATTGCAGCACTGAAGCTCCTCTTGTCCACGCAGACACAGCTATGTCATCACTGTCACAGCAGCCTGGTCTCCCCTCCCATCCCTGGGAGCTCCTGGGACATCTGCTGCCCTTGGTCATGGGCCACACCAGGGCTAGGGGGTACAGCACCCAAGAGCAATGCCTTCCTCCAGAGAGCAGGGGGTGGTGGTTTGTGGGGGTCTTTGGCACAAAGTTGGGATTTTTCTCCCAATCCCTCGTTGTCCCATACTGTAACACTCTCCTTGAATCTTGGGCTCCTTTGCCCAGAGCGGATGAACTCCAGTGCCAACATATTTGCACTTCTCTGTGCTACTCCATTCCCCTCACCTTCTTCTGGGGTAATGGGGTGGCTCCAGCCTGGCAGTGGGCGAGGGCCCGTCCCCTGCCCTGTAGAGGCAGGCAGGCAGTTTGCTCCCCCAGACCCCTGTTGTCGCTGGAGGATGCACCTGCAGCAATAACCACTGCTGCCTGCCCGGCAGCTCTGCTTCCTCACCCTGCTCACTGTGCTCTCCAGGAATAAACAGATCTGTTAGACCTGTGCTCTGGGAGGTGTCTTGGGGTCTGTGTCCTCCCTCTGCTCACCGTGGGCTGGTGCAGAGCCTAGGTCACGCTGCTTGCCCAGCCTGGGGCACAGGTGGAGCAGCACCATCAGGGCAGGTCTTGCTGTGGGGCTGGAGACATCCACATTCCCTAGGACTTTATGAAACTTGCCTCTTCCTTTGCACGGATGTCTCAACACTTACACATGGGTCAGCACCACATAAGAGAGAGGGAAGGGAGCACTGCTCTTCAGGAAGGGTGTCTTGTGGAGGCTGGGGAGGGGAAAGAGGATAGGATGGAGTTAACTATGGAGCTGGTGGAAGTGGAGAGCAGCCTGGAACTCTGGACCCTGGAAAGGGACCAAAAGAGGTTTATTTCTTCCCTGGGTACAGGCTATGGGAAGTGAATGTTTTCCCCTGCTTCCTTCGAGGCCATGCCAGTTATAGCTGGAAGCAGAAGCCTTCCACAAAAATGAGAGTGGAGTGCTGGATGGTGGGGCTTTTCACAGCCTGGCTCAGAGCAGGGCTTGCTGTCAGTGCATCCTGCTCCTTGCTCACACTCCAGAAGGACAGTGCAGCCTGGATAGCCCAGGGGTGCTCAGCATTTGTAAGAGGAGTGACCTTGTGTACTTTATCCATCCCAGCATCTCAATATCCCTTATACAGGTGCCCTTTGGACCAACCCAGCTCTCTGGGACCAGCGTCCCTGCAGTGGGGCAGCACCCAGTTCTGGGGCAAGCCAGCCTGGCTCAGAGCACAGCCAGGAGCTGAGGTGTGCCAGCAGAAGGAAACAGCCCCCAGCTGCCTCACAAGGCTGCCCTCTCCTGCAGAGGCTCCCCAGGGCTGGATGGAAGTGGCCTATTTTTGCTTGTCACTTGAATACCTGTGAGCTGAGCTGCTGCCCTGTGGGGTGGGAGTATCCTAGGGCTTGCCAGCCCAGGCTTCCTGCTCCTCCATGCAATCCCAAATCCCCTGCAAAACAAGGCTCAGGTGGGACAGAACAGGGGTGCAGGCAGGCAGAGCTGTCCTAGCTGCAGAGCCTCATCATGCACACACAGGCGCAATTATAGGGCACGGTGACACCCTGGCTTTGGGATGACAGGTGCTCCTGGCGTAGCCTTACCAGAAGCCCCCTCCCTCCCTCCCCCCCTCCCTCTGGGTGCCAGCTGGCAGATCCTTCCCCTCGCCGGCCCTGGCAGCTGGCAGCCCAGTATCAGCAGGGGGTCAGCAGGCGGGGGCTTCCCCAGCTGCCAGCTAATGCCACTAAAAGTAGCCTGGCTCATCCCCCTCATTGCAAAGGGGACAAGGAAGGTGCCCAGCAGAGGCCTTAAATCCTGAGGTGAGGGGAGTAGCAAGGAGGCCAGGTGTGACCAAACCTGCTTTTGGCTTTGGGTTTGTCCTGGGACAGGCACTAGCCAGCAATAGCCAGCCCAGCCCACATCTGCCTTTCCCACACCGCTCCATAGGTCTGTGCTGGGCGGGCCAGCAGTCACCATGGATGCACAGCACCACTGCTCCTGCTCCCCAGCATCCCAGAATTTCCTGCACCTCATATGGCCCTGCCTCCCGCAGCCCAGAGCTGCCTGCCTTTCCTGGGGGTTCCCCCTTTCCCACCAGCTGCTCATGTCCATCCCCCAGGCACGGGAGGGGGCCAGAACCACAGCCCATCTCCACCTGGCCCCACCAGCTGCCCCAGCAGCTGGGCTCTGGCATCTCCCCCTTGGCTATGCTTCACTATGCCCCGGGCCCACGACTGCAGGAATGTCATTCCCGTGGGCACAAGGGGCCTTTGTGTGAGCAGAGACGGCTGTGGGGGCCCAGCATCTCAAGCTGGGGCTGGGGACAGCCACAGCTGAGGGCTCGTGGGTGGGCAGCAGCTGACTCCGGCATGGCCCCACAGCTCCCAGCCAGGCACGGCGGTCTCCCCACTACTGCAAGGGACATCAAGGAAGAAAGCCCTCTCCTCATCCTCCTTGTCCCTCTAGCACCAGCAGCATCCTGCAGTCACTGCTGGTTCAGGAAGCAGCACCAACACCAGTACAGAGCCTCAGCACCTGTGCCAAGGGATGCTAAGGTCTCAGCCGCCCCACAAGGGGAGCAGCAGGGCTGGGACTTGGGCCAGGGGCCAGGAGCACCAGCCAGCAGCTGCTGGATCCGGCCTTTTTCAACAGCTGCCGTCCCAGCGCCAGCAGCAGGGAATGTGCATGGGCTGGGGCTTTCCAAGGCCTGGCCACAGTGCATTAAACAACCTATTTATAGCATTTGCATCCCTCCTCAGTAGGAATGGCCTGTGCTCCTCCTGCACGGGGCTGGGTGCTTGGGTGCCACCACTGTCCCCACCACCAGCACCCTCTGGGATCCCTGCCAGAAGGGTGAGGCTTCCTAAAACAAAATACTCTTGGCCTTCCTGACTCTCATCTTCCTCCCCTGCCACTTCTGAGAGCTCCCAGTGCTGCCCAGAGCAAGACTTGCAGCAAACCTCATCTACATCTGGTGGAGATGCCTTTCTTCCCATGATCCCTGCTGAACCCTTTGGAGATGTTATCATACAACAGTCTGTGCCAATGGTTGCTCTGTCCCCTGCCTCTGAGATGGCATGAGGGTCTTGCCCTCCCACGGAGCAGAGATGCTGTTCTGGGAGCAGGCTGAGTGCTGGCACGTCACTCCTAGGGTGGCCTGTGCCAGATTTGCCTGTTGTGTGATGGAGCACAGGACTGCTCAGAAGACATTCCCTCCACAGAAGGGCAGCAGCAACCAAGGGGAGTTGTAGCAGGAGGTAGCATGGCCATCTCCTGCCCAGATGCTGGCACAGCACACACCCATGACCCTCCAGCCGTGCCTCCCAACGGGTCCATCCTCTCGCAGAGGAGATGGAGGTGGCGGCTGGCTCCAGCCCCAGGATCTGCCCAGAGGATGCGTGGGCTGTGAGCTCACGCATGCTCAGCAGCAAGAAGGAAGGGGCTGGGCTTTGGACAACTGAATTCTCAGGGCTTTGGGATGGCAGGGAGGAGAAGACAAGAGGACAGCTCTGCACAGTCCTGCCACGACCCTGAGGATAGAGCCCTGTGTGGGCTGCTTCCAGCCCTGCTATCTCACCAGCACTGCTCCAACCACAGCCTTACCAGAAGCCCACATCATCCTCATGCTGCCCAGGGGAATCTCCTTCTCCTTGTTCACTGATGTCCAGATGTTAACTGATCATCTGTGAGAAATAATTACTATGGAGGGGTATGCAGTCCCTGGTTAGGCTCAGGAAGTGGATCTCAGCCCTTCCCATCCATTCGTAGGTGATACAATGAAGAAAACGGATGCCTGAAAGGAAGCGGTCTTGACACATACCCAGCAAAACATAACCCAACTATCTGGTGAGGAATTTTGAGTCCCCTGGTGGAGAGGGATGAAACATAGACAAGTAAAAAGTGTTGAGAGACAGAGCAGTGATTGCAGGACCAGAAGGTCCTTCATGGATCAGAGAAGTCACAGCAAGGCTCTATGTGCCTTGGCCTAGGAAACACACGGGCAGGACTCTGCTGCCCTAAATCCTTAGTTCCGAAGTAGATACTGGTGCTATTTTGTTTTCTTTCAAGGTTGCATTCTCTTCCCAGCTGTGGGCAATACTCAACAAAGGAGCAAGTTTGAATCCCTTCATCTCCCTGGGCTGTACTTTTGCCCAGTTGGACCCATACCTTCCAGATGGGGAAAGTAACTCAGCAAGATCTCTGAATTTTTGGCAAGAGACAAAAATCTACCTTTCTATGAGTCCCAAGAGCTTGACAATTAAGCCCTGCCCCACCTTCTTCTCAGTGCTGGGATGTTGCAAGCATCTGGCTCTCAAAGCAGGGTGAGAGCCTTCTGCACTCCCTCCCTGGCAAGGAACACGTTTCTGCAGAGGCCACACACTACAGCCCCTTTGTTCCAAAAGAATTTTCCATCCACTCCCTTGTGTATCTCGGCAACATTACACTCAGATACAACCTAACACTCAGAGGCAATGCTCCCAGGAATGTGCGGCAGCATCTCTGCACCTGATCAGCACCTCCCTTTCCCCATGGGACTGGAGGACAGGATTCCTCCAGTAGGGATGGCAAGAAGACTAGTTCCCTCAGCCCAGGCAGGGCTCTTCCTAGGAAAAGGCTCCCTAGGGACTAAGATGTCCACTCTCCTCCATTACTGTCATCACTAGCACTGACTGGGATGCTGCATTTTCATCCCAGCGGTCCCCAGCCTGCTCAGAGGTAGGATGCTGCAAGTGCCCTCTGCACAAGGAGAGGGTATTCCCAGTGGAGCTGTACTGCTTGGGAAATCGAGGCATTAAGTAAGGCTTATCCAGGATCGGCTGCAGCACAGTGAACCCAGGAGTCTCAAGAGCAGGCCAAGCACTGCACCCGCTGCCTCCCTGATCCAAGGGGAGATGCTCCCTCCTGGGGAATCACCAACCCTGACATAGCTGCAGCAAAGCTTTGGCTCCTGCTTCGTCGGAGCTCTTCCCGCTCCCCTAAGGCGGCCGGCACGGAGCTGGCGGCAGCGCGCAGCAGAGCCCTGAGCCCTGCACCGCGGCCTCTGACCACGGCACACCCGGAGCCCGGGAGCCTCCGGGAGGCCAGGCCCAAGGGGCTGACGTCAACCCCGGTCCTTGAAGCTCTGGGGCCATCGGGGAGCTGTTTCTGCTTTCAGCACATGGTGTCCCTGTGCTGAGACATGGCCAGCCTGCTTTCCTCATCCATGGCTGGCTCCCTGGGAAGAATCCGTGGGGCTGGGAAAGGTCACCCTGGCTGAACTAACCACCCTTGGATGGGACTTACTGGGCTGGGGACAGCTTACAGCAGGCAGGCAGGGAAATGGAACAGTAGCTTTTGGTCCCTTGTGTCTGTTCATTCTCCTAAATTCTTCTTGAGCGAGAGCCAAAACTAGGGCCTTGGCAGGGTTTTGGAAGGAAACAAGTGGAGGAAATGAAAACAGACATCCACCAGGAACAAAACAAAGGTTCGGCACAGGAGGAAAGGTTCGGCACAGGAGAGAAGTGGAAGGGCACAGACATGAACATGGACCTTCCTGCCCGCATGCTCAGTCTGGCTAGCTTGTGCTCCCCTGGCTGCTTGCCCCAAGCTAACTCAGCTTAGGAACACTGGAACTCAGCTGGAAAGTGCAGGACACTTGTTATTATCCTGCTCTTGAGCCACTCATGGAGCCAAACTAAAGCTCTTTTTCAGGGCAGTACCCAACTGCTCCTCAGTATATTATGCCTTGGGCCATCCCTTGCCTACTCTCCTTGCTGGCTCACCTGGTCTGCATTCCTGGCCTTTATACGAGCAGGGTGACAATTGCTGGCACTGGCAGGGAATGACAGGCAAGCATATTTAAGACTCAGCTGTCTGCTCAAGGGCTATGGCAAAGCCTTGCAGCGAAACAGAACCCCACCCTGCCAGCCCACATTTCTGTGGTGGGCAGATGTTGATCCTCCCTTGCCCCCCTTATCTCCCCTACACTGCCCCGACAAATGGGGCGTCGGCTGTGAAGCAGTATCACTTTCAGGGAGTGTGATCGGACCTGGGAGGAGGGGGCATTTAAATGAACAGCTGGGGTTTTTTTTTGTTGTCCCTTGCTCTGGAGCTGTTCCTGCCATTTGGGCCGGTGGCAGGTTCACACTGGGGAAGCTGAGCAGTCCAGGCTGCTCCGGGAGAAAAAGCTGGCTGGTGTCCCGGAGCAGCAAGGATCCCAAAGAGGGTAAGAGTGACTCGGGCAAGAGGCGGGAAGGAGCCCCTTCCAGTGTTTCTCCCTCGGGCCTGCCCCAAGCAGCCCCGCTCTCAAGGGGGTGCAGACCCCCAACTTCCCGCTCGGCTCAGACGTTCCAAAAGGCGAGGAGCTGCCGAACAGCCCCGCTGCTGCAGGTCAGCCGGGGGTGTGCCGCTGTGCCCGCAGGCTCGGGGGCAGCATGCCCGCCCCTCCGCTGGCCGCCCCGCTGCTGCGCGCCCTGCTCGCCCGCCTGCTGCCGCTGGCCCGCCGGCGCCTGCTGCCGCCGCTCCGCCGCCTGGGGCGCCGGCTGCGCTCCCGGGAGAGCCGCCAGGCCCTGCTCACCTGCCTGCTCTGCCTCCTCAACCTGCGCAAGAAGGCGGACGACTGAAGCCGGCCGGCCACGGGCAGGGACGGGACGGGACGGACCCGGCGGGGAGCGGCGGCTCCTCCCGCCCGCCCGGCCCGCCGCGGGAGGAGGGACCGGGCAGGGGAGGGGACGCGTCCCGGCGGGGGCGGAGGGCCCGCCCAGGCAGCCGAGGCCGGACGGCTGCCCGCGTCTCGCCGCTCCGGCCATGGTTGCTGGGCCGCCCCCCGCCCCGCTGCCCCCCGCCGCGGGGCCGCCCCGCCGCTGAGCGCCGCCGCCCGCCCCGGGGAAGGAGCCGGCGCTGCCCGGGCCATCTCCATCACCCGCTCTCCCGGGCGGTGGGGGCTCCACACTGCCGCTTCACCCCGCGGTGCCCGGGCCGGGACCCCCACTGCCCGCAGCGGGCAGCGGGGAGGGCGAGGATGTCGGGCAGCACGGCGAGGAAGGTGCAACCCTTCACCATCAGCACCAGGCTCTCGCTGCCCAAGTGTGCCGCGGACTTCCCCGGAGACGCCTGCCCCGGCATCGCCCTCGCCTCCGCGCTGGACAGCCACCGCGGCCTCCGTCGCAGCATCAACGAGCGCATCTCCCTGTACCTGGCCCACGCCCGGGCCGGCCCCGCAGCCCCCGCGGGGCAGCCCCGCAGCCCCAGCCCCGGTGAGGACGGGGGCCCCGACGAGGATCGGCTGAACCGCAGCTCCCTAGCCCGCTCCATTAAGAAGATCACGCTGTCCAACTGGTACGGGGATGCTGGCACGGGAGAGGCAGGGGCACCCGGGGACCCTGCCCGCGCCGGCGGCGAGAGGAACCACAACAACAACAACAGCAGGACAGGGAAAGCTCAGTTCAAGGTAAGCGATCCCGGTACCCTGTGCCCTGTTCTCGCTCTGTCTTCCCTGCAGTTCCCCATTCCTCGCTGCCAGTGGATGGATAGGTCCTGGGGAGGCTGCGCCCATCCCTGTTGCCTTATGCCCATGCCGTCCAGGTAGCAGTCGTTGCAGGGCTCCTGGGGTAGTTGTTTTTCCTCCCATGTGCCCCCCACGCACTTCTCTGTCCCATCAGGCTGGAGGGCAGGAAGTCTTCGCGGGTGAGCGGAGATGAGCTTTCCCCGGGGCTGAGATGAGCCAGAAAAGCCCTGCCCCAGAGCCTGGCTATGGAGGGCTCAGCTTTGGAGATGCCTGTGATGATGCAGTTGAGTGCGGGGAGCTGGGAACTTACTCTCGTTTACCAGAGGGGAAACGGAGGCTGGGAGAAGGGAAGTGACTCATGAACGGCCACACAGTCAGGCAAAGCTGGGACAAGGCTAGGATCAAGACCCAGGGCTCTCAGCACCCCACCCTCCAAGTCTGAGTGCTAGCTGTGCCAGAGCTCAGGAGACCCCCTATGTGGGTGGGATGGGGAGGAAGGCATCTCGGAGACCTCGCAGTGTCTGGCAAGAGCAGGCAGGAACTCCTTGGGATTTAACCCTGACCTGCAACAGCTGGATTCCCGGCAGGATGGTGCTAGGGAGAGCCACGCAGCCCACTGCCAAAGCCCTCATCTTCATTGCCAATAAAGGCCAGGCACAGCCTCGCAAGAGGTGCCGCTTCCTCCGGCACGCCGGAGTCTGCGCAGCCCGAAGGGCATCGGCCTGAGGGCTCCCCTCTTTCATATAAGGCAGGGACACGTGCAGGGCACAGTGGTGTGGGACTCTCGGGAGGCTGCCAGGATCGGCCCCTCCTCCCTGTCCAGCATGAGAATGTGGAGCTGAAAGTGCAGGCTGCAAGATGGAGCTTTGGGAGGAAAAGAGGGAGCTGGGGGCAGGGGAAAACATGTGGGAGGGCAGCTGGAGGAGAGGAGGGACACTGTCTCCCACACAGAGCACGGTAATGCTTTCCCAAGTGCACCCCACAGCCCTTGGATTTGCCCTTTCCTCTTGCCCCATAGGAATGAGGGGCTCCTCCAGGATGAGCACAGTGCTGCCTAGGAGGGTCTGGCCCCGGCTCGTCCTGTTCGTGGGAAGTCACTGGCACCTATTCTATGGGAATGCGGCAAGCATATGTGCCGTGTTAATTTTGCTTTTAGAGGGGGAAAGAAGTGTTGCAGAGGCGGCAGCTGAGGCTGCTGCGCTCATTTCACGTGTGGCTTTGCTCGTGTCGTGAAGCCTGGTGTCCTGCTAGGGAGCGTTTAGCACAGCACCTCATGGATGCTGAGGCAGGCTCAGCTCCTTCTCCCGGACTTCGGTTGCTGAGAGAGTTTGTTGTTTTGCCGGATCGAGGACCCAGCTCTAGCCAGAGGGACTGAGAAGGGGGGGTAGTCCCGGTGGAGCAGCTCTGCGGGAAGGATGAAGTCATCGTTGTGCTGGCAGCCCTGTTTTCCTGCGGCTGCCGGATCGTGAGACAGGGACTTTAAATAAAGCTCCCGTGTCACCTGCAGGCTTGTCTCCCACGGCTGAGCCCTGGGGGCCAGCCTGAGACATTACTGCATAGAGCTCTCTAGGGTCTTATGCCTCACAGGCAACTCACATTTAGCTCCCTATCACTCCCTAAATATGCATCCAAACCTCTCAGCCCCGTGGTCAGGCAAGGAGGTGCCTTCTCCTTCTGATACCATCCTGCTGAGTTCTCACTGTGCCTGCTGGGCTGTGATTCAGCCTTGTACCCTGACTGTTCTTCCTACTTGGGATGGGATGCTATGGCATGTGGCAGTGGGCTGTCCTCTGCAGCCATGGGCCAAGCTTCGCAGGCCCTTGGAAAGGTCCGGTGGTGCTGTTCTCCTAGAGGCTGTAGAGCTGTTGGACTGTTTGTAGGGCTCTGAGACTTTTTGGTGGCAGCAGCTCCATGCTGGGGGCTGCCATTCATGTCAGGACTCTTCTGCAGTGCTGGAGAGATGGTGGGAAGCCGTGTTCTGTGCAGGAAGGGAGTTCTGATTTGCCTAGGTTCGTTTCCCTTGGACAGTGTCCTCAGGAGTGGCCTGAGCAGCGGTAGGCTGGCTCTGGCTGATCCGGCACCCTGTTTGCAGCGATATCAAGGAGGGGTTGTCAGGGCAGCACACACTGTCCACCACCCTGTTTCTGTTGCCCTGTGCCTGCTTGGATGGCTATTACAGAGACAGCAAGATGGCCCCGGGAAGGGAATGGAAGGAGGTTCCTAAGTTAGCCTGTTATATCCAACAGTCCAAGAAAAGATCCATCTGTAGAGGATGAGGCTTCATGCCCTTGGGCATGATCCAAACAATCCTACGCACCTCTCCTCCTGGGGCTGTGCTGCATCAAGGATAAGGTAATGTGGAGTTCATCCTGGACATCCTCTCTGTGCCTGGCTGCAGTTCCTGGACTTCCTTCCTCCTGCCTCTCCTGCTTCCACCCTCACTGCTGTCCTTTGGAAGCCCTTCCCTGCAAGCCAGCTGCCCCCTTAACTCATCTCCCAGCTAGGCTGAGATCAGGGACCAGGAGCTGAAAGGATTCAAGTTCATGATGTTGGAGTTAATGTAATCCTATGCCCTAATGCCTTTGCCCTACTGTTCTGGAAGGGAGCAGGGGAGTCTCACTCTGAACATCCTTAGATGACCAGGGGCCAGTGGTGATCACTAAATGGGTTTCTGCTGGCTTTGGAGTCAATTCAAGGAGAGAAAAGGTTGTTGGGGATACTGGGAGCTAAACTGGAGAAGGCGGTGTGCAAAGCAGGCTTAGGAGCTCTTCCCACTTGCTAATCATGTGGTGGGAGCTGTGGATGTTGTTCAGAGAAGCCTGGCCTAGATGTGTAAGGAGGGATGGGCAGGAGCGCAGCCAAGCAGCGTCTGGGTTCTGCCAGCAGCCGCCTCTGGCCCAGGGCAGGGGGAGGTGGGTGAGTGCTCCTCTGTCCCCTTGGCTGCCAGCACAGTTAAGCACTACCAGGCTCACAGCTGTGCCTTCCTTCCTCTAGGTGTTCCTCAGGAAGGATGTGGATGCGGAGGACAAGCAGCAGGAGCCTGGGAGTGTTCAGGCCAGTGTTTTCTGCTCTCCAGTGGACAGATGTTCTCCCTTGTATGCGGTATGTCCCCTTGCCCTCAACAATTAGAGGGGCATGACATGCAGCTTGGAGCTGAGCAGTGAGGCTGGTTGCTGGTGGTGTGCCCAGGTGTGGATGGAGCCTTGCCTCTTCCAGTGAGTGTGAGAACAAGCTGGGCGTGATGGGGCAAGGAATCAGCCCACCAGGCAGTGCCCAGAGGTTTTATTGCTTCCAAGGGAGCCAGATTATGGGCTCCTCCAACCATGGCTGAGTCAAGAGACTAAAGGTCACAGAGTCACAGGAGGGCCTGAGAATCTGTGTTGCTATTAAAAAAAAAAAAAATACAGAGGATTTCTGTAGTTCTTGTGGTTAAGTAGAACAGCCATTGGAAAGTGAGTCCCGTGCTGTCAGCAGGGCAGCACATGCCAGAGTGCTTAGAGAGTCTGAAACAGTTGCCCAAACCCCACTGCTCCACAGGCTTCTAGAAAATTGTTCCCTAGTGGGCTTGGGGACAGCTAAGACCCTGTGGGGCAGCTCACACCCAGCCCTCTCAAGGAGAAAGGGCTGTCCCAGGGTAGCTCTAGTAGCAATTTCTGCCTGCTGAGAGGAGGCAGCAAGCCTTGCACCTTTGGGTTCCTCCTGAAAATTCTCCGTTTCCTGCTTGCCACCAGTTAGTTTGCAGTTAGATCCCCATCCCTGGGCAGAAGGGTGGGAAGTGTGTGCCCGGGTGATGGTGCTGTCCCCTGGGCAGTGTGCAGCTGGGCCCAGGACTGAGTTTGGAGAAGGGCCAGCACTTTCATTGGCTGACCTTTGCTGTCACCCCTGGCAGAGCTGGAACCCTGACAGAGGGTTTCGTCAGCATCGACTGTCCACGAGGCCAAATCCCAAGGAGATGCTGCGCTCTCTGTCCCCTCCAACCACTCACCAGGGATGGGGGTGTTGGGTGCCACCAAAGGAGTGGTGGGGCTTACCTGGAACCTGCCTCATGGCCCTCCATCCCATCTCCTGGCAGCATCCCCCTGCATGACACCAAACAAATGCTACAGACATGAATGCTCCTTGCAGGGATGCACTGTCTGAGGCTGGAGGGGCAGCAAGCACTGCCTCCATCTCCAGTGTGGGTGCTGGGACCAGTCCAGGTGCTGGGTGCCATCCCAACAGCCTGGAATGACCTAGGGAGTGACCCACTTGAGGGACAGCCCAGCACCCCCCTGCTGGGGTTGCAAAAGCCAGCAGTGTGGCCTTGGTAGAGGGAACTGGTACCTCGGTGTGGTGGAGGAGAACCCCAAATATGTCAGTGAAGGAGTGGAATTAAGAATAAGGCATGCTGACCTACTTCATTTGGGTTTCTGAAATGCTCCTGGGAGGTGACAGGGAGGGCTCCCTGGGGCAGCACACTGACACTCCCCACCCCATTTCTGCTCCCCGCAGCTGGCAGGATCCCCAGTGTCATCACCCCAGAAAGAGAGCCCTAAGGGCAAGGAGTCTGCTGCAGCACCAAGATGCAGTGGGCGAAGCGGCGTGGGAGCAGCCCCTCTCCTTGACCTGAGTCCTCTGATAGCCCAGTTCAACCGGGAGATGCTGCAGGTGAGGCCGGCTGGGGCCTTCTCCCAAGGGTCTGTGTAGGAAGTGGAATGGAGGGCCACCGGCAGCCTTTCATGTGAGCTGTGGGGTGGGGTGCGCAGCAGGGAGGGTTGAACTCCCAGCCCGAGCGAAGCCATGGTTGTGGCATGAGATCATGTTTGGCTGCCTCTCCCTGGCTGTCAGCCCCAGGGAGAGGGGGTCAGCCCACACCAGGGCCCTGCTTCCTCTCCGTGTGCGCATGCTCCTCCCGTGCCCCGTTCTCCTCCTCCTCCTCTCAGACCCTGTCCCTCCCCAGCAGCATGGGAACCGAGATGGTGGGACGGCTGCTTCCATGACATGGTGGGAAGAATGCATGGATGTTTGCACTGGGGAGCAGGGTGGGGGGGGGAGAGATGCTTTGTGCAGGGATGTTCGGTGCAGACTGGCCTGCTTGGGCAAGCCCAGCTTCTCCTGCTGGGCTGAGGCACACGCTGGAAACAAGTGAGGTGCTGCACACCTTCACACCCCCATTGCCACAGATGCTGTGCTGAGTGCCTGTGCTGGCCTGTTGATTCCCAGAGCAAATGGGTTGTCGGCTGAAAGGGTGCTCTCCAGTCCCTGTCACAGCTTTGGGAAGCTGTGGGCTCGGGTCCCCAAAGCCATGTCCTTGAGGCTCTGGTGGAGGCCCCCAGCCACGTGGCTTTTTGTATGTTGCAGGCAGAGAGCTGGGTACGAGGCAAGCTGCGGGACCTGAAGGACGGCTGTGACCTCCAGGATTGGGAGGAGGTGGCTCAGACCTTGCAGCGGGACATGAAGGATTTTGAGAACACACTGATAAAGCTCAATCAGGTGCGGCCAGGCAGGGCATGGCGTGGCATGGCTCCCGTTACTCGCAGCACCTGTGTCCGTGGGATCTCTGCAGCAGAGGGTCCCTGGGAACCCCTGATGCTGAGTGGGTCCCTTGGCCCCACAGATGGGTGAGCAGCTGATGTGGAGGGCAAGCCCCAGTGCAGAGGCTGTGCGGAGGCAGCTGCTGGCCCTGCAGGACCAGTGGCAGCTCCTGAAGCAGACGGCTGCCAGCCAGAGCAAAGCCCTGGGGGGGCTGCGGAGTCTGCAGGACTTTAACAGGAAAGCTGAGCGGCTGGAGGCATGGATCAGGCACAAGGTTTGGGGCATGGGAAGCATGGTCTGGGGAAGGGGACAGCCTGATTGTCCCCTGACCTTCTCACACCTTCTCACACCTTTGCCTGGCCCAGGAGGAGAAGCCCTCTCTGGCAGCTCTCCTGCAGCAAAGCCCGGATAAGATCCAGCTCACTCGCCGCATCCTTGACTTGAAGCAGGTGAGAGGCTGCTGGGGGGCTGCTGACCTGTCAGGGACCCCAAATACCTTGAGGATGGGACATGGCACAGGTCCCTGAGGAGGGATGCTCATGTCTTTCCTCTCTGCTCGGGCCAGGAGGAGCAGCAGTTCCAGAGTCTGCACAAGGAGCTGAACAGCCTGGCCCAGAAGCTGGAGAAACAAGGCAAAAATGAGAGCAGAAACGTCTCAGCCCGGCGCAAGCACCTCAACAAAGCGTGAGTGGAGGACTCGTGGGCTGAGCCGGGCACCAGGAGCTGACCAGCTGGGAAGCAAAACCCCCCAAACTTCCTGGCCTAGCTCTGCACAGCTCCCCAGACAGGCACAGGCTGCCATTCACCTTTCCCCTTCCACCTGCTCAGATGGCTGCGGCTGCAGGGGACCCTGAAGGAGCACCATGAGGCTCTGCAGCTGGCCCTGGAGGTGGCCTCCTTCCTCCAGCAAGCAGATATCCTGCTCGGGGTCATCCATGCAAAGGTATCTGCACTGGAGCCAGGTTCACCCTGGTATGTGGGGCTGTTGTGTGGCCTGAATGAAACTTGGTGGGCAGCACCTTGCTCTTGTCCCCTGCATGGAAACTCCTGTGGTCCCAGCACTCTCAGCCTGGGCTTTGGGAGAGAGCCAGGGGATGGAGAAAGGGAGACAGGTTGGCAAGTGCAGCTTTGGGTTTCTCTCTGCTGGAGCTGGGAGCAGGGTCCTGTCCTCCTCCCACTGCTGACCATGACCTCTTCTTACAGCAGAGCAGCATCTGCTGTACAGGGAAGCCAGGGGAGGGCGAGCCATGCCAGGATCGAGATGTCAGGGACATAGCCAGCCAAGTGATGGTGAGTGCAAGACTCTGCCTCGTCCTCTGAGCCCTGGGGAGCATCCTGACAGAGGGGAAATGTGCACCCCGCACTGTGTGGGTGGCTGAGGCTAGTGATGGGTGGGGGAGTCTCCCCAGGGCAGACAAGGACTGGGATAGGCACTCACTGCCTCTTCTGCCCCCAGAGGGCTGTTTGTCATCACACCCTGCCCATGACCATGGTGGTTCATCACTCATGAACCCTATCTCCATCACTTCCCAGCTGCTCTCTCTTCTCCAGATGCTGGATGTGACAGTGTCCCAGCTCCTAAACTTGCAGCCCAGCCTGGCAGCCCGAGTCACCTCAAAGCACCGAGATGTAAAGGAGAGCTGGGCACAGCTCCAGCAGGCACTGAGGTAGAGCACAGCTGGGCAGGAGCACCAGGGTCCCAACCCTGACCCCCCAGCACTGGAACCAGAGGCTTGGGAAGGACCTGGGTCAGCCCCCCAGCAGGCTGTCTCTGGGGTACCAGCTCCACTCAGGGTCTCTCTTTATCTTCTGCTCCCCTGGGCTTCCCTTGCCTTCCCTTCCCAGGACAGGGAAGGCTCCAGCACGGGCAGGCAGTTCCGCGGGGGGCGAAGCTGCAGCTCCAAATGTTGAGCCTCGAGGAGACGATAGCAGTCACAGGGCTGTGGGTAAGGAAGCAGCAGCCAAATGGACAAGAGGACTCGGCAGCATGGTGAGCACTGTCTTCCTCCAGGGTCTTCAGCTCCTCTGCTTTGAGAAGGCAAGGGAGCCTATGGGAAAGGGGTTCAGGTGTTGGGCAGAATCCAAGTGAACACTCCTGGATCTGGTCCCACCAGTTATGGGAGTTCCAGGCCAGGGGCAAAGCAGGTGTATGCTTTGTGCTGGCCAAGGAGGAATGGGAACCTTTGTGCTGCAGGTACCAAAAGATGTGCTGGAGAAGATGGCAGAGAATAGGAAAGGAGAGGAGAGCAACACTGGCTCCCCAGCAGTGAGACAGCCCCCTCATGGAGGGGACAACAAAAGGTACCAGCTTGTGGAGTGGCTGTGGGAGCAGGACAGAGTCAAAGAGGACAGGGATGGGGTTCCCCTGTGCAAGGGGGAACCTTGCAGTCCTGACTGTCCCTCTCCTGTCTCTGCTGGAGGAGGAGAGAGGCAGAGGCTGAGTGGGGGATGCGGCAGCTGGAGACCCAAGTGCAGGACGTCTGCCAGGTGGTGAGCGCGGTAATGTCTCCCCAAGAGTCCCCTTTGCTCCCTGCCCACCCAAGAGGAGACAGTGTTGGGGAAGGACTCACTTCCCTAACCTCCTCCTGCTGCTCGTGGGCATGCAGGCTTGTGCCCACATGCCTGATCTGGGCACTAACCCAGCACGTCTCCTGCTCCTCTGCAGACTCTGTCCCCCTGCAAGGAGAGTGTGGGTATGGGAGTCCCCCCATGTCCAGTGGCGAGCCTGGAGGCAGCACGGATGCATGAAGAGCCCCTGGCCCCTAGCTCCAGTGCCAGGGCTGTGCTCCTGGTGAGCCTGCTTGGATGTGAGGTGGGGGGAAGACACCAGGTGGGGCCCATCCTCACTGCCCTGCCTGCCTCCCAGGAGGGGCCAGCACAAGGGAAGCCTCCTGGGAGCCCTCAGGTGGAGGCCATGCTGCGGGAGCTGGGGGAGTTGTGGGAGGACCTGCAGAGGAGGCACCAGGAGAATGGCGTAGTGCTGCAAGAAATCGATAAGGTACGTGGAGTCAGGGCTAGGGTGGGCACAGGGCATGCTCCAATTGGAGCAGCTTGCTGGGGATCACCAAGTGAGGCTGGCACCTATGGGGCTGCAACACTGCACCTGGAGCTGCAACACTGGCACCGCCATCTCTGGCTGGCCTTGCAGATGGCACGCTTCTCCCACTGTGCTGCCTGTGCCCCAGGTACCCCCAGTGCGATGCCAGCATGGCTCCTGCCTCTTCTGGATGGCTCAGAGCCAGGCTGATGTCTTCCCTGCTCTCCCTGAAGGCACTGAGGCTGGTGGGGGAGCTGGACCAGGCTGAGCATTGGCTGCAAGACGTGGCTGGGTCACTCTTGGAACCAGCTGCCATGAGAAGCCCGGCAGAGCTGCGCCAGGACCTGGAAGAAATGAGCCGACTGGAGAAGCAGCTCCTGCTCTGTGGCCTCAAGCTGCAGGCACTGCGGGAAGAAGCAGCAGGCGAGTCACCCACTGAGCACGAGGGAGCAAGGAAGATGCAGAGGAAAGTGGAGATGGTGGAGGAGAAGTGAGTCCTGGAGGAAGGTGCCTCTTCTCTGGTCCCCAGGTTGGGTGGGGAGGAGGATGCTGTCCCTGAGGAGGTGCAGAAGCTGCCAGCACCTCTGATGAGCCCCTCTCTCCACAGGTTGGCACACGTGCAGGCAGCCCTGCGGCACCGGGCGGCAGATCTGCGGGACTCCCTGGTGCTGTCCGAGTTCCTGCAGGACCTGCAAGAGGAGGAGGCACGGAGCCAGCAGGGATCTGCAGCGGTGAGCAGTGTGGCCAGGCATCCCTTGGGATCACACAGCACCTGGGATTGGACCAAGGGTTGATCTGTGGTTGGCAAGGAGTCCCTGTTGGGTGCTCCCCTCCAGCCCAGCTGCCTGGGGTGTCACTCCCCATCTCTTACGTCTGGTGTTTCTGCTGGCTTCAGCCAGGGAGTGGGCGTTGTGGCTCGCAGGGGTCTTTTCCCCTGCTCTCAGCCCAGGCTGAGAAGTCTCCAAGCAGTGAGGACATGAGCCGCCCCTTGGGAGAGCTGCAGGAGGCCGTGGAGATGCTGAATGACGCGGCGAAGGAGCGGGAGCGGGTCATGGAGGTGGCAGCAGAGATGGAGAGACTGGAGCGTTTGGTAGGGAATGAGGCTGGGGGCCTGGGGATGCAACTGGGTGGTTCATCTGCAGCTGGACATGCCGGCTGACTGGGACAGGGCACGCACTTGAGCTGTCCTCAGTGGGACACAAGAGCATTGGGATTCATGGGGACCAGTCTGTGCGAGGTTGGCATCCTTGTCTCTCCCATGGCTGGCACCTGCCCTTTTCCAGCCGCATGGCAGGGTGTCCCCAGGCTGGGGTGGGCTGAGGCTGTGTGGCAGCACAGGGGCTTCCACCCCAGGGCTAATCTCCCTCTGTGTCCCCTCCTGCCTGACCAGGTGGCGAAGATATCCCCAAAGCTGGAAGCTCTTCAGCGCAGAGCCAAGGCGCTGTCTCAAGACATTGCCTTAGCAGAGAACATCTTCACCACGGTGAAGAGTGAGAAGGACCTGCAAGGGCTGCAGGGCTTGCTAAGCTGCCAGCAGGAGATGGAGGTGAGTCAGGGGAGCACTGCCAGGGAGGTGTCCCTGTTGGCTGGGGCTGTCCCAGTGAGGCACTGGCACCCCTCCAGGAGCCCAGGTGTTGTAAGCCTTGGCACACTGTGGTAGGGCGGGCTGGAATTTTCCAGTGGAGCTGAGACCTGCCTGCTCCCTCTGATAGCATGGGCCAGGCAAGGGGACAGAGCTTGCATCAGCTCCCATGTGCCAACACCCAGCCGCCAGCACCTCACTCCTTCCCTCTGGTGGGGAAGCGACTCATGCACACAGGACAGGGAAGCCAGGCAGTTCTGTGCTCTTCCTGTGTTCCCCAGTGAGGCTAGCTCTGCCCACTCTCTGCAGCCCATGTACCAGCATCCTCTTCTCTGTCCCTGCATCCCAGAATGCAGGGGAGTCCCCTCGGTTCAGAGGGGTTGGATGCATCTCGAACCTTTCCTGCCTTGTGATCTTTAGCATGCAGTGTCACAGACCCTGCAAGGGCAGCTGGAGGAGCTGGAGAGAGCAGCTGCCCGCTTGCAAGAGCTGTGCCCCGCTCGGCAGTGCCCCGTCAGCCGGGAGCTGCAGGAGACGCTGTGGGCCTGGGCAGGGCTGCGAGAGCTGCTGCGGGAGACCCGGCTCCGTGTGCAGCAGGCCAGCCAGCTCCGGCACTTCTTCAAGGATTATTTAGCCATGATGTAAGTGGCAGTGAGCTGTTGGGGTTGCTTCTGTGGTGGTTGAGGGGGAGCTGGTGAGAGCATGGCATTGGCAACTATGTGGGCAGTGCTGGAGCTGCAGCCAGGCGTGACCGTGGAAAGCCTGGAATGCAGGGTTGCACCACAGCTGTCTGTTGTGAGGCAGCCCTGCAGCATCTCGTCCTGCTCCAAAAGTCTTGCCACAACCCCAGTGAGCTGCTTCCAGCTATTCCTGAGCATGGGAATGGCTTCCCTGGGGCCTGCTGGGCTGGAGAAGGGTTGGGTCATTCCTCAGCCTGTCTTTCACGTGCTCACAGCTCCTGGACTGAGGACACACGGGCTCAGATCTTCTCTGAAAGCCCAAGCAGCTCCAGTATCCCGGAGACTCCATGTGAGGAACTGGAGAGGAGAATCGAAGAGAAACTCAAGGAGTTTGAGGCACTAGCAGCAGCAGGGCAGCAGCTGGTGTCTGAGGAGCACTACCTGAGTGCAACAGTAAGGACAGGGGAAATAGGGCTGGGGGGAAATTCTCAGCACTCCCTGAAGTCCTCTGTGGACAGACCATGAAAGAAAGAGCAAGGTGTGGGTGCAGAGCCCAGTAGGTGGGATGGGATTAGCTGTACATCCCTGGGGCTGCTCAGGGCAGGAAGAAGTTTCACCCAGTGGATCCTGAGATGTGAGTTGATGCGGCTGTGACTGTATTCCACTCGCAAAAACCTCCTAACTGCTCTGTTGTGAGATATCCTGGTAGGACCAGTGTCTCTCGGTCAGGAGTTCTTGCAGGCTGCCCACCATCTCTCCTCCCATCAGATAAAGGAGCGCTTGGAAGAGCTGCAGAGCATGCTGGGCTGGGTGCTGGTGCGCTGGCGAGCACAGAGGCATCAGCAGCAGGATCTGGGGAGCAGACAGGAGGACAGGAGGGGCCTGGAGAACCTGTCAAGCACATCCCCCACTGGTCAAGTGAGTACCCAGCCATGCTGAGACTGTCAGGGAGAATGACCAGCCTTGAGGCTGAGGGTAGCAGAGGAACTGGATGGTGTGGGTAATGCAGAAGGTGGGGAGGGATGCATGCCAATACCTCTGGGAGTCTCTGGGTTTCAGGCAGGGCAAAAGGAAGGCTATCCTGGGAAAATGCCTGGCTTCAGCAGCCCTTTCTTCATGTTCCCTCTCTGGCCTTGGTCCCCAGGAGCAGCATGCCTCACGTGTTCCACCCCACCTGGAAAGCATCCACAGTCCAGTGAAGTTCATGTCCTCCTCTGTCCTCGAGCCTTTGCAAGGATTAGAGCCAAAGCTTCCAGAGAAAACAGCCATCTCCCCACCCACATCACCGCTCTCAGATGCCCCATCAGGAGTGGAGCAGAGCTGGGGGGAGCCCAGCAGCAAAACACCCCATGATGCAGAATCCCCCAAGGAGGCTTCCCCCTGGGATCCTGCTGAGACCTCCACGCTGCTGCTGCCACCGCGGGGCCCCTGTGGTCTCGGGGGGACGGTCAACCTCATCCTCAGCATTGGCAAGAAGGGCGAGAAGAAGAAGGCACAGCTGCTGGCGAGCAGCGAGCGGCCAGGGGAGGAGGCACTGCCAACGGTACGGGGGGATGCTGGGCGGCTTTGGCAGAACCATGGGCCAGCGGCCACACAGCCAGGGCAGCTCTCTGGAGCTGAGCCCCATGCAGACTGGGAGGTTGCAAGGGCTTCGGGATGATCTCCAAGCTGAGATCCCTCTAGGGCATTTCTAAGTGAGCTGCTGGGTCTGTGTTGGTCTCAGGAGAGGGGCCTTTGGCCATGCTGATGCTGTGTGATGCCTTAGGGCTGAGGCCGGCTTGCGCCACCTACTTTGCCTGTGCTCTCCTGCTGCAGCTCCTTGCCCACTCTGTCCTCTCTGTGTGTCTCTTTCTCTCCCCTTGCTCAGCTCCCCGCCACTAAACACTCAGGCTGTAAAACCTTTTGGAAGCGTTGCCAGGGGCTTTTAGGAAACACTTGGGGTAGCTTAAAGCGAAAAAGAAAGCCACCTCGCCAGCTGGTGGAAGAGGTAACGTCCCGGGGAAGGCTGCATGTTGGGCAGAGTGGCTGCATGGTGTGAACCTGCCTGCCACCATCCCTCCTGGCCATGCCATGGTGCCCTGATGGCAGTGGTTCACTGGGAGAGGGAAAACCCTTCTGGTCCTGTGAGGTCCAGAGTGTGGGTGCTGGGACATGTGAGAAGGGGACTCAGGCAGGGCTTGCTGCAGTTTGGCTCCCCATTCCAGTAGTTTTGGTGGCCATGGGAGGTATGGCTAGCTAGTGGCCAGTGGGAGAGCCTCCCCGCTCCATTGCTGGAGGGCAGCAGCAGTTCGTTGTGTGGCCAGCTGAAGGGGACAAGGGTGGCTGGGGCTGTGTGAGGTGCACATTTTGCTGGGGTGGGGATCTCACTCCAGGTTGCTTGGCTTGTAACTCTGAGGCTGGGAGTTTGGAAATTTGTAGGGGCTCACATCTCTTTGTTGCTCCAGAGCCTGTGCAAAAAGGTCTGTGTGTGAGGAGCCCCAAGGGCAGCCAGGCTTAGTAGCCCAAGGGAGAGGACAGGAAGACAGAGAAGCTGGAGGGTGTTGAGGCAGGGGCAGGGGCTGCTGGGCTGCCAGGAGGGTTTTGGTAATGGGTGCCATCCAGCCTAATGGATACAGGGGCACACTGCTCCAGCTCCTGCAGACTCTTGCAGCTGTGGAAGCCCGGGAGAGGGTCTACAAAGAACGGGAGGGGAAGGGTCTGCACTCAGTCCCTGCCCTTGCATTCATTGCTTTACTGCATGGAGCATACAGGGCTGGCAGGCATGGACTACAGTGCCTGCTGTCTCAGTAGCCACCCAAAAGTGATGGCTTGGAGGTCAGCAGTGCCAGGGAAAAGCTGTATGGCAGTCAGCCCCAGCTGTACCACACCTGGGGGACTCCATCACGGGCAGATTCCCTTGTCTGCCTCTATCCCGCCTGCACCAGTGTGGGAGCAGCCCTCAGGGTTCTGAGGTGAAGCTCAGTCATTCCCAGCACCGCATGCCGCTGGTGAGCATCTTTGTCTGCCTGCCCTTGCAGCTCCCTGCTTTCCAGATGCAGCATGGAAAGGGGCAGTTGGCACAGGGTGGTGGAAGCTCCAGCGATGGGGATCACGTCTCTCTCCTTCTCTGTTTCCTCAGATGCAGGTGGAGGCCAGGAAAACCTGCACGGCGAAGCGGCCACCCGCTGTTGTCCGCCGCCCTGCGGCATGCAGCGCTGGGATGCCGGCTGTCTCCCACACCCTGCCCAAGGCCGGCGCTGGCTGTCTCTTCAACAGCCTGCAGCGGCGGGAGCAGGCCAGGGCAGAGCAGGCCCGGCTGCTGACTCTCCGGGGCATCATGGGCGACAGCTCCCTGCGGCCCACGCCTGAGGAATGCCACGGCCCCAGCAACACGTGGCCTCAGAAGTGTGGCTGGAGGAAGGGGGGGCCAGGGGCAGCTGCTGCTGGACCTCAGCTTGGGGAGCTGCTCCTCTATGTCAGGAACCCGCTGGTGCAGGACATCGATGCCGAGTGCGGGGCAGCCCCTCAGAACCCCTGCCTCCCTAACCCCAAAATCACATGCCCTCGCGTTTCCCTGGGCTCTGTGCTCAGTTTGGAGCTGCCACGGGATGCAGTGGTCCTGGGGTGCCACCGAGGGGCTGAGGCACGGCAGCAGGAGGCAGAGGGGCAGGAGCAGAGGCAGGATCAAGGGGTGAGGCCTTGGAAGCCCACAGGCACGCATGGAGTTGGATGGCAGGAACATAGGCACAGTCCCCAGGGGCCCAGCAAGAGGCTGGGGATGTCCCCCAAGAGTGAGCAGGAGGTGAGCTTCAACCCCAGCTGCAGCCAGCAAAGAGCACACCGTGCTGGGAAGGAGCACTGGACCCCGCAGCACCCCAGCAGCACCAGTAAAGACCTTCTGGACTTGAGGGCGAGCCGGCCATCCCGTGTCCATATGGGGGATGAGCTGGCCACCCACTTTGGCCAGGACGACAGCCCCACTGCCACTGGCAGGGCCAGGCATCACAGAGCTGCTTGGCTAGAGCTTGGATCATCCCCTGCCAGCATCCCAGGCAGGGCTGGAGCCATCCCCAGCCCTGCCTGCACACAGCAGCCAGCCAGCAGCAGCCAGCCCAGAGGGTCCCCAACTTCCCCTGCTGTCCCCACCCAGCTCTCTGTCTTTGAGTGGGCACTGGGGTCTCCACAGCCCCGGAGCCCTGCACTGGGCACTAAGGAAGTTTGCCACCCTGCCCACAGGCAGTTTGAGGAAGAGGAGGAGGAGCTGCAGGCCATCTGGGATGGGGCACACAAGCGACAGGCACAGAGCTCACCAGCAGGTAGCTGTGCCAGCCACAGGATGGGCAGCAGGGCAGGCAGCTTGCCCAGCCCCAGCGCCACTGCTGGCAGGCCCCTCATCCTCTCATCAGCCAACAATGTGCTAGTGGCCAAATTCACGCTTCCCACCACTGCCCAGCTGCTCCACAGCCCATCGGGAGAGAAGAGCCCTGGGGTGGTGCACAGTGGCAGTGGCAGTCCCAATGGGCTCAGGGTTTCCCCCCACGTGGAGGAGCTGGTGTCTGCAGCCCCCTTGGATGCCTCCAGTGCCTGGGATCAGCGGAGGCATCGGCAAGAGGAGAGAGAGAGCAGCAAGGTGAGATCCAAAGGCCAGGGACTCTCCTTCAGGATCAGGTAGTGGGCTGGGGAACAGCCAAGGCAGCAGCTGGGTTATCCACTCCAGCAAACATAACCTGTATTTGGGGACTCCCTGGCTCCAGTGGCCCCTTTTCTTCAGCTGGTGGGGATGGGCTAGGTGTGGTATTTGGAGTCCCTGCAGCATACACACCCCCCACCAACCCATAGCCTCAGCAAGGTGACACACAGCCCAGCCCCTGCCCAGGTGAGAAAGTTGTTCCTCATTGTCATCCCACTCCCACTTTGGCATTGCTGACCAGGGATGGGTCATATAGGCCTCATGCGCATGGAGGCTGAGCTGGCACCACCAGCCCCAGAGGAGTTTTTGCCCATCCTCTGTGCCCTTGCAGGTCCTGCCTGGTAAAATGGAGTTTCAGATGATGGAGGGGACGCTGGAAAGGAAGCACGTATTGCAGACAGGAGGGAGAAAGGTACAGACATGGCTGTGGGGCTCCTTTGGGACAGGGGTGCTGGAACATGTCAGGGGATGGAGAGAAGCCAGGGATGTTCCTGGAACTACCACAGCAATGCTGCTGGCCATTCTGGAAGGGCAGAGCCTCAGAGGGGCTGGGCCGCCTTTTGAGCAGCATGAGACCATCTGTCTTCTTCCAAAGCTGTTGGCATCACAGCTGTCCCCTGCTTGTGTCCCACAGGCCAGCTGCCGGGCCTGGGGCCTCTTTCACGCTGTGCTGATGAGGCAGACACTGTGCTTCTACCAGGACCGCAGGGACAGCCTCAAGGTGCGGTGGAGGAGATTGGGATGACGTGGGAGGGGGCTGGCGGCAGGGTCATGGCTCTGGGCTCCATGGCCCGGGAAGGCAGAGCCGTCCAATCCCCACTGTTGCCCTTGTGCTGCAGAGCTCTGTGGTGGCCCTTCCTCTGAACCTCTCGGGGGCAGTCTGCATCCCAGATGCCGAGTACACCAAGAAGACCAACTGCTTCAGGCTTCAGTGAGTCCCCAGTCCAGGGCTGTAACCACAGTCCTCCCAAGTGTGTCCCTGCTGGGGCAGACACATACCAACATCCCCAGCCAGGACCAGCTCAGTGCTTAGATGAGGATTTCTTTCCTTCTTTCTCACCTGCTTCTCTTCTTTTCTGGTCTGGTGGGGGCTGTCATGTCTACACCCTACAATGTTGTTCCTCTCTCCCTACAGGCTGCAGGATGGCTCTGAATACCTCCTGAGGGCCCCCACCCAGGCCCTCATGAATGAATGGGTCTCGAAGCTGCAGCAAAACTCAGGTGAGCAGCCCTTGCAGGCAGAGCAGGGGCCCAGCTCTGTGTGGTTACCATGTTTGTTCAGTCCCTGCTGAGCCCTTTGATACATAGGGGGTCAGAAGAGAAGCAGCAAACATTTTACTCTGATTTATGCATCCTCCTAGCCTGCCTTGGGAACAGCAGTTCTCTGCCAGGCAGGATTTGGAGGCTTTGTTTTCACACCACATACACAGCTATAAATCAGGAATAGCACAACTGACGTCACTGGTGCTTCAGCAGAAAAAACCCGTGTCAGGAAAATTATAATTGTGCCTTGGTCTTCCTCCATATCCGCTGGGCTTGGAAATGCCTTGCTTGCCCTTGAGGCAAGGAGAACTTTAATATTGAGGTCTTCCTATTGCTGTCCCCATACCTGAGAAGTTCAAGCCCTGCTATGAAATCCTAGGTTGGTTGTCAAGACCAAGAGCGGGTAGTACAGCAGGAGGTTGGAGGAGCCAGCCATGCAGCATGGACAGTCAGATCAGGGCCTGGCTCTGTGTGACAATCCTGTGCACTGCCAGCATCCAGAGGATGTTTGCTGCCCCCAGGTTTCCCCGAAGTGGATTACTTCCAGGCGGCAGCACGGCGTGTCGAGGGCACTGGTGGTACTGGCAGGTGAGTAGCCAGGAGCTGGCCAGCTGGGTCTTGTTATAACTCTATCCCACATTTCCCAGAGCATGCTGCTCCAGCAGGGCACTGGTGGGCCAGTCTGGCTCACTAAATCTCTGCTGCTTTCAGTTTCAGCAGGGTCTCCAGCCCTGGGACCTCCCACCTCCAGGGACATCATCAGGTCACCGCCACCAAGAGCCAGGAGATTGTGGTGTTACCTTGCACAAGCCCACTACTGCAGCGGCCTCTGGGCAGCCAGGATGGCCCAGTCGATGGGACTGTGACAGCAGCAGGTGACTTTCCTGTCTGGCTGGTTACCACTGTCCCCCAGCTTCTCTCCCCAGCTCAGAGAGGTACATGGGAGGCAGCTGAAGGAGGCTGAAGGCTGTCGGTCAGTCTTGAACTTGGCGATATCTGGGCTAGGAGTCCCAGAGCTTGGGACTTGGGGAAAGGAACATTTACTTCACTTCCTGGGATACTGAGATAGTCATACATTTCCCTCTTGTCCTTGGGGATGACACAGGGGTGTCCTATGATGGCCTTGCCTTGTGACATGTCTCCATTCTGCTTCAGAGAATGCTCAGGGGGCTGGGCACAAGGAGCAGCAGTGGTCATCCAGGGCATCCCCCGGGCTGTGGGACAACATCTGCCCAGAAGATGACTATGGGCTGGTGGCCAACAAGAGGAGGTCCTACTCCTTCACCTCAGGTACAGTCCTGATTTCTTTGCCAGGAGGTGGCACCACTGCCTCTGTCCCCTCAGACCGCCAAGGACAGATGCGATGCTGCTCCAGCACGCACCTGGTCCTACATACCTGTGCCCTTGGCTGCAGCCCCCAGTTGGAGAGGGCTCTAGAGGGCTGCCAGGACCTGCTGGCACACTGCCCCTTCCACTGACTGCTCCTTCTTGCAGCCACCTACCAGAAGATCACGCCGCTGGCCGTGCCCAAGGAGCCGGTGGAGGCCGGGAGCAGTTACTCTGTCACATTGTACATAGGGGAGCAGGTGTCGGCCGTGCCCCGGGCACGCTGCCACTCCTTCGTGGCCCAAACAGGGAGCCCGCGGGACACACGAGGGGAGAAGACCACCAGTCCCCCTCGCACCAAGAACAAATCTGTCTTCAAGAAGTTCTTTGGGAAAAAAGAGTGAGCCCCAGACAAAGGGAGAAAATGCCCTTACCTGCCTCTTATCCTCCTCTTGGGCCACTCTGGCATGGTCTCTACTCCCAGCACCACTTCATGGCTCACTGCCTCCCCAGGGGCAAGAGGCTGTGCCAAGTGGCTCTGCTTCAGCCAGCCCCGGGGCTGCCCTGTGCCCCAGCCACTGCAGCCCCCAGCCTCAGCCTGGCGCTGAGCACCCCTCCTGCCCAGTGCTCTCCCAGGGTGCTGCTGGCTGCCCAGGCATCCTAATGACACACAGCACAAGCACAGGGGGGTGGATGATGGTTTTTATTAAAAGATAAATAGACAGTGTGGGAGCTTTTTTGTCCAGCAGCATCCGTCGGCACAGGAGGAAAGGAGCTTTCTGCAAGGTGGTCCTTGCTAAGGAGTCAGGGGAGCTTCAGATGAGGAGGGCCCTGCAGTGAGGTTCAGTCCTGCTCGGGGGGGAAGCCTGAGCTGTTTGGTGCCTTTCACAAGGATGCTTTGTCCCGTGCTTCCTCTCTGCCTGCACTCAGCCCAGCTAATCCTGCAGGCAATCTGGGCCCCTTTTCCCTGCCCTGGGAACTTAGCAGGGAAGTCACTACCTACAGAGTAAATACTGTACATGCCTGCACAGCCCTGCCAAGCCTGCCCAGCCTTGCTCTCCCACAGGATGGCTGCCAGCCTAGGTCACAGCAGGTGAATGCTGCATGACACAGGTGGGGGCAGTAGTGTGTGGATAGAACCCCATTCCTACAGCCCAGATATTTTTGCAGTAACTTCGCCAGACCATGCCAGTTTCAACTGCCCTAATTGCCGCCTGTACTGAGAAGGGGAAAAAACAGCTGGTCCAACTTGCCCTGAGCCTGTGCCAGCCATAGAGGGAGAAGGGGAACAGCCCTAGAGGGAGAAGGGGAAGTTTCCAGGGATGTAGGTAGCAGGGCCTCTCCCTGTCAGGCTGTGAGGCTCAGCTGTGCACACCACTTGCCTCCTCAAACACATTGTGGGGCTTAAAATAGAAGTACTGGCTGCAGCCCAGCTCTGCAGTAAGGGCTAGGAGAGCAGAAACACTCCTGCCACCCCATCTCCCTCCTGCAGTGTTCCTGGGACTGGAGACAGGCAGTGAGGTGGAGGTGAGCACACCAGGGTCACCAGCAGATGGACTTTCTCCAAGTTCCCAGCAAGGGGTGGGGAATGCCCTGATGTGGGCGGGGGTGTGCTTTCTGAACTTCCCCTGTGTCTTTACCACCCCCCACTTGGCTCCATCACTCTTGGCTCTGACACCTGTTTTCCTCCAGCACCAAAGCTCAGCTGCCTGCACTTCCTTAATGGGAAAAGACAAGCAGGATGGTAAGGCTGGGAGGGGAGATGCCCTGGGCAGGGGCCAGGCTTGTCCAGACCAGTGAGGAGGTCAAGGCACAGCATTCTGGCTCTGGCTGCACATACCAGGAGAGCAGCTGGTGGGCTGGTGCCAGTTCATTCCTGAGCAGCTGCGGGGCCCAGCAGAGGGGCAGTGGGTGCAGGTTGCTTTACTAAGGACCCCCCTGCTGGCCCCTGGGGTCGATGCTGACCCATGGTGGGGCAGGAGCTCACCAAGGGTCCCACCAGGCCCAAGTCCAGCACAGAGTGACATGTGCCAGTCAAGAGATAACACCATCCCAGGGATGATGCTGGCACCTGCAGCACCATTTTCAGTACCCCCGTTGTACAGGCTTCATTGTGCCCCCGAGGCAGCTGCCCACCCACAACCTCCCCTCTCTCCTCCCCTGTGCTGGCACTTGGCCCCACGGCAACCGGCTGACGAATCCCGCCTGTAGTTCCTATGGCAGAAGCCAATTCCTCCCCCCCACTAATCTGCCCGTGCATGCAGCCTCCACCTGCTGAGCCAGCGGAAGCCGTGCTCAGCCAGCCCCAGCCAGCGCCAGGGCTCTAAAACCCACTCCGGCTGCAGAGCCTGTAAGGTGGTGAAGCCTTTGCACCCTGGTCCTGCTGCCGTGGGAAATCCCAACCCTGCTTGGCACCAGGCAGTGAGGAGTCTGCAGGCAGCATCATCTGGCACAGGAGAGCTGAGCTATCAAGGTAAGGGCAGGGTGCAGGCAGGGAGGTGACCAGAGGAAGCACTGTCCCTGCTGTGCCTTGTTGTGCCAAGGCACCAAGGAGAGGGTCCGGTTCCAGCCTCCTCCACTGAGCCAAGGTCTTGTCCCCCATTTCGGCAGCTCGGCAGTCCTGCTCAAGGTCACCCCGCAGCCGGGAGCCTGCGCTGAGCTCTGGGGCCGTCACACACTGAGGGACCCCAACCAGGGTCCGGAGCTTTCGAGTGCCAGAGCGGCAAGGAGGGTTCGGAGCCTGACCCCGGCGCAGGGGGAAGTGAAAGCGGGGAGCAGCAGTGGAGGGGCTGCCTGCCGCACCCTGCTCTCCTTGCCTAGGCAAAAGCACGCCTGTTCCCCCTCCCGGGGCAGCAGGGCCAGCCGTCTGTTCCAGGAAGAGGAGAGACACTGGCGAAAAGCCAGAGCACTGGACATTCCTGTGCCGGAGCTGCGGTAGCGGGGCGACCCCAGCAGCCTCCCTCCCGCTCTCAGGTGCGGCCGATGCACCTGGGGGGGTCGCCGGGTCAAAGCGGGGTGCGAGGGGTGGGGGCACCGGGCTGCAGTCCGGCGGCCGCGGAGCCGAGGGCAGTGCCAGCCCGCCCGCGCGGTGCCCTTGGCGCGGCGGGAAGCGCTAGGACCCGGCGTGCCGCGGCCGGCAGCGCTGGCACCGGGCGCTGCGGGACGGGACCGTGCCCTGCAGGCGGCGGCGCCGCGGGAAGGAGCCCCAGCCCCCGGGAAAACGTGTAAGCGACGCGGCGGTGCCCCTGCTGCCTCGGGTGGGGTGGGTGCTGGGGCGGAGCGGAGTCCCCGGCGGCAGCAGCAGCGGCGGCGGCGCTGGGGAAGCCCCGGCAGCCGTCCCGCTGCCGTGCGGAGCGGCCGGGGCTGCGGGGGCGGCCGCTGTCCGACCGGGGCTCCGAACCGGCGCGCTCGGCCCCACTCCTGCCTGGGCTGGGGGCTGCTGCCTTCCCTTCCCCTCCCTCTGCAGGACCGCCGCGCGGCCGGGGAGCCTGTCCCGGGAACGCAGTACCACGGGGCAAGAAACGCTGCCCCTTTCGCCATCCCCCGAAACAGCCAGCTGGGGACGGTGTTTGGTTACCCTGCCCGTGGGGATGTCACCCGACTTACCGGCCCCGTCAGTCACCTTTCTGTGTCAGTCCCAGCTTTCTCTGAGTGCTGGCTCCCTCCCTGCCCCGCCAGTCACATATTCCTGCACGGCCTCGGGGGTGCCTCACCTCATGGAACACCTCCGGGGAGCCCTCCCCGGTCTTGGGGTTCCTGGGGCTGTGCCACCGCTCACCTCCCTGCCAGAACAACTTCTACAACCCCATTCGCCTCTTGCAGGCCCTTTGTCCCAGTAGCTGGGCACTCTCCCATGACCCTTTCTATTTGTAGGCTGACCGCTGGGAGCTTGCCCTCCCCCCTTGCACCATTCCCCACGCAGGTCCTTTCTCCCCAGGCACCATTCCCTGGCTGCCCTCGGTGTGATCTGGCCCAGTGCAGAGGTCCTGGCTGCATTCTGAGTCCAAGGCATGGCCCAAGACTTGTTTGCAGGAGCCTGACCTCGTGTGAAGGCAGAAGAGAGGTGAAGGTACAGACAGAGCAGGGTTTGTAGCATGGCCTTTGACCCAAAGCAGTCCAAATCAGTGGTGCCTCACAAGGTCAGGGCACTGCTCTGCTGCACCAGTAAAGGTCTTAGTGCAAGAGGTTAGTAAACAGGGTCCCTGCTGTCGCTTTTTGTCCTTATCCCTTCAGTGCCCTGGTGCTGTCCCGGGAAGGGAGCAAGCAGGTGCTGCAGGGGCTAAAATGGATCAGAAAATGTGGGGAGTGAGGGAAGCTGGCACAGTTGGGTGGTAGGAGATAGTGAACTTTATCTGTCATGGTCCTCAGGCTTGTGCAGGGAAGGTGATGGAGGATGTGGTAGAGGAGCACCAGCTGTGCTGCCCTGTTTTCTGCACAGACATATAAGAAGTCCTGGCATTCCCTGCCAGGAATGCCCAGAGCATCCCTGAAGGCAAGCTGGATGTCACTGGGACCAGCAGGATGGGAGAGACCGGGCAGCAGTGGAAGAGAAGCCTGTCCTTCACCAGAGCAGGAAGCCCTGCCCTGAGCTACTGTCAGCAACAAGACCCTCCAGAGCTCTCCAGAAAGCTAGGGGTTGTGGAGCTCTTTTCCTTCTTGAGAAGCCTGCTTTTTTGCAGGGAACCCAGCACCTCCACAACTGCAGATGCAAAGCAGGGCCAGCAGCAGCACTGCTGGGCACTGCATAGCAGCTCAGCTCCGCTGTGAGGCTTCCCAACTTTAACATCCCAGGACAGAGCACTAGCAAAAGTCAGGTGAGACTTTCCCACCTGCTTGCATGCTCTGGAGATTGCAGATCCTCTGTGGAGAGTGGAGAAAGACAGGGGGTTTGTGATGTCTGCAGCTCCTCCCCAGAAGAGGGGTCTTTGTGAGAAGACAGCCACCACTCTTGTCTGGGCTGACTTTTGTCATTTGACTTGCCAGAAAAGAGATTTACTGGGTCTGGGCAGCAGTGTTAGAAGAGCAGGCTGTTTCCCCGGAGACTGAGTCCCTATCAGCTGAGTATGGATGTAGAGAATAAAGCCTGAGGCCCTGAGTCCCTGGGAGGGTAGTGCCAGGAGCCCCTCTTGTCCCTGAGGCACTGGGTCCCTGGCACAGGGGACCCTGGATGTCTCACAGCTCAGGACCAAGGAGAGAAGCAGGCAAGCTGCGTTTTGAGAAGTAACCTATGCTGAGAAGGTGCACTTCAAGCCTTTTCCCATCCCATCCCATCCCATCCCATCCCATCCCATCCCTGTGGAACTTGGGGTTCTCAGGGGACCAGCCAGAACTCCTTCCTCTGTGGCCTGCAGCTGAGCAGCAAGCACAGCCCTGCAGGACAGCTGCCGTGTTCAGGGTGACTGTCACAGTCTTATATTCCTCATGTGATCCATCCTGACCCTGAAATCTGCTTCCTAACACTATCCCTGCTTTTTTGCATAGTGTGTGTTACCTATAGGCAAACTCTGCTTCTTTAAACCACCTTCAAACAGAAGCTCCTGCTTCTGCCCTCGGACTTCCCTGTTTACTCCCAGGTTTCCCAGCTCCACTCATCCCCAGTCCCATCATGGGTTAGCACAGCGCACACAACAAGCCCACATTCGGGGTGCCCTGTCCCGTTTTGGGCACTTGGCTCCCAGTGCCATTTATTCCCCCATCTCCCTGCTGCCGCTCACTGCGTTCTCATCCTCATGGCAGATGAGGATGCTCACCCCAGTGCCCAGGGCCGTGCCTGCCCTGCCCCAGGGATGCCTTGGGATGCCTCCCCACCGTGAAATGCCAGACCCTCTCCCACCAGCCACCAGCTCGCCACTGCTGCGCTCCCCCCACGCTGCTTCCCCAGCCTGGCTCCCGCATTCCGCGGAGCCGCTTAAACCCGCGCCCGGTTAATTCCTTCCCCGTGCGCTCCCCGCGCTCCCGGTCACGCCGGGGCGGGCCCGCGCCTGCCGCAGCGACAGCTCTGCACAGCTCTGCACAGCTCTATACAGCTCTGCACAGCGCTGCACAGCTCTGCACAGCTCTGCACAGCGCTGCACAGCTCTGCACAGCTCTGCACAGCTCTGCACAGCTCTGCACAGCGCTGCACAGCGCTGCGCAGCGGGTGGGAAGGACCGAGGCCACTGCCTCCCCCCAGGGACCGGCAAACTCTGTCGCGCTCCCTCGGCAGCACTGCCGCGGGGCACTGTAGGCTCCCAGCAGCGTAGCCAGCCCCTTGTGTGAGGGGTGCAGGACGCCCCGAGGGTTCCCTGGTCCTTGCTGGAGCATCCTCTGCCCACCGCTGGACACTCAGCTGTGCAGAGGGGCTGAGGAAGGGGGGAGAGCAGTCGCAGTGGTACCCTGGCAGCTGGGCTGCTGGTCATGGCCTTCTTTTGATGTCCCATGTTTGTGCTCCACTGGGTGGCCTGGGGGGCCTCGTCTCAGCTTGGGAATCTGCGGAAGCATGACTGGCAAGGGGAAGAAATGATGAACGGCTGGTACTGTTGGAAGCTGTGGGAAAGGGCCCTCCTGGAGACCTCCCTGGGGGATGTTTAGGAGCATTCAGCCATAGTTCCGCTGCTGATTCGCCCAAAGGGGAAAGCATGACTGGATGGACTTAGTCTCCAGACAGGATTTAGTCAGCCTTGCCAGACATTTGCACAGAGCAGAATTCCTCCACGCCAGCCAGCAAATGTTGGGCCAGGCACAGACCAGGGCTGGCACGGCTGTGAGAGCTCCTGGACCTGTGTTTGGAGCCCTCATCTCTGCAGGTGGCTGTGTGCCATGGTCCCCGTGGTGCCAGTGACCACAGAGACTGCCCAGGGAGCAGGCTGGTGGGGAGAACAGGTAGGCACCTGGGCTCTGCTCTGCCATGCAGGGTGGGCAGACTCTGGCTGCAGCAGCATTCCCAGAGAGCTGGAGCATGGCTCTGTCTGCTGACACCAAGGTGCCTCGGGAAGGCTGATGGGGAGCCATTGCTTCAGGCTATCCTCCAGAGTTGGCATTCACCCATCCTACAGAAAGCCACCTTGTGCCTTTTAGATGGTTCTCAGAGACCCTGGGAGTCACTGGGTACCTGGCTCCACTGGGCTGTGGATGGACTTTGTAAAAGGGGGAACGGGACAACAGAGCAGCTGCCACCCCTCTTCCTCTCACCAGGTTCCCAGCAGCTCACAGCTCCCCTGCAGTGTTTTACAAGTGTGGCTGAGTGCCAGCCAACTTCTTTCTTAATGGCTGTGCTCCATCGTGGGAGACTGGTGCTGCCAGTAAAGGAGGAGGATATGCCCCGGGCACTGCTTCAATGGGCCAGATGACCTTGGCTATAGAGTGGCTCCCTCTGCCAGCACCAGCTCCATCCTCAGCCAACGAGACCTGGAGTGACACCATGACAGGGTGCTTGGAGTGGTCTGTGCCCTGAATGCCACAGGGTGTTCCTGCCTGCCGCTGAGCCAGGGGTTAACCCTGTTTCCTCTAGTACAAGCGGGAGCCTGAACTGTGTCTTGAGTTTATCCAAGTCTCAGCTTGGGCCTTGGCAGGTGGAGACTGCCTGCAGTGAGGTAACATTTCACCCTTGGCCCGTGGCGACACAGCTGTCACTCAGTAACTAGTACCCAGCAGCTCAGCTGCTAATTGGTACCATTAGCCAGTATTTACTCCCTTAATGCTTGTAGGAGAAAGCAAATGGGCAGCTGGAGCTCAGGAGAGGGCAGCAGCAGTGCAGTGAGGGAGGCAGAGGGATGGGGGTGTGGATGGAGGAGGGAGGGATTGCTTGTGGAAGGATTGTGCCCAGCAGATGGTGAGCATGGGAGACCCTCAGAAGTGGCTTGGGCAGAGGGGATTATGTCCCCCAGCCTGACAGCAGGGAGATGTCCTGTGTCCCAAAGATGCTGCTGTTCCAATAGGGCAGGCTGAGAGGGGGCTGGAGCTTGACTGGACCCCACTGTCCCTGCCAGGTCCCAGGAGCCCTGTAGCACCACGGATCCCTTGCTGAGCTGTGACCAATCAGCGGACAATGGGATTTGTTTCTGCTTGCCCAGCTGGAAAACACCCATGGCCCTGACACTGGGCTGGAGGCATGTGGAGGCCCTTCCTTGCCATGTCTCCAGACCATTTGCTCACCAGGGCTGTGAGTGTTTCTGAGGTAGTGGTGTCACCACATTGCATCTCAGTGCTACCAGCGAAGGGCGATGCTTAGCATGGGGAGGTGGCAGGGGCAGCAAGGGCCTCCATTTCCCCTGCCTTTCCTTGCAGGGTTTCACCCAGGGCTGCTCTGCTGCTGGCAGCGAGGTCCTGCTGCCCTCAGCCCACTAGTGAAGAAGTCACAGGCAGCTGCCTGACTTTATCCCTGCAGGTCTAGTTGTGCAAGGAAGCAGAGGGACGACAGGATGCTGGAGGTCTGCGTGGCTCCCTGCAAGCGGTGATGTGCCAGCTGGATCCCTGTGCCACAAGCAGAGTTCAGGAGGGTATTGCAGCCCACTCCTTCCCCACCTTGTCCCAGCAAGGCTCAGGCCAACAGGTAAGCATGACCTCTGTTCTACCACCTCATCCCAAAATACAGGGCAGGACACCAAGAGCCCCGAGATCACCATCAGGAGTCCTGCAAGCAATGACTGGAGATCTCCCACCCCAAAAAGAGTCTGCCAGCAGCTCTTCAGCCAGGATCCTCCTCCAGGGTCAGCCAGGACCAGCAAGGGAATAGCAAAACTAAAACAATCAGTCCCCGAGCCATTCGCTGACCTCAGCAACAGGCTGAGATGCTTTGTTGGCTATCAAAGCAACCATGATCACTGCAGTCTTGTTATAACTGGATTCCCAGGAGCCTGCAGTAGGTTTTTTTGCCCCCCTTAGCTAATAGATTAATAACCTGCTGGCACTTGACAGAGGTTCAGCATCTTCTGTGTTTCCCTTCATGTGACTGATTAAAATGCCCCTTTTCCCCCTTTCCCTGTACAGCTGCCTTGTCACACATGCAGGCAATTGGATACAGCTGCTGATCTGTTTGCCATTCCACTCCTGCCTGCCTGCTCTGCCTTTCAGACATACTGGCTCTCTTGTTTCTCTGCTCTGTGGCACCAAGGGCCAGCATAGAGGCTCTATGAGTTGACCTGCCCATGCCTTCCTCTGGAATGGGGCAGGCAGCACGCAATGGAGGGAAACACAGTCGGCGTGGGTCATGCTCACAAAGGGAAGGGTGCTTTTGCAATGGAAAGGAGAGCTGGATGGCATGCAGTCCCTGGCCTCAGCTCTGCTGCAGGCTGATGGCCTTGCCGTGCCTCAGTTTACCCTGTCCCTAGCACAGGCACATTACAGGGAAAGGGAAATCTCATTGCAGAGGAGGGCTGGTGTGTTAATTAATCTATGGTTGCAAAGTGCTTGCAAATCTCCAAGGAAAACGGTAGACGTGGGTGCCAAGTGTAAAGGATTCTGGAAACATTAAGTGCCTGCAAATACTGCCTAGCTCCTCAGGCCCCAAAACACTGATATTGTCCAAGAGGCTCTAAAAATATTCCTTTAGCTCCTATGATGCAATATCCACTGCCTGGAATAAATCTCCCTTTTGCTCTTGCTTTCCAAACCAGCTGTTTGTTTGTTTTCCCCTTTTTGGATTTCACAGCTTTAGTTAAAGCAGGGAATTGCTACAAGGGAGGAGGGGGAAAAAAAAAAAAAGCAGCTTTTGTGAAAGGTTTGGCAGCAAGTGTCACTGAGGGGTGAGCACTTTGCCTGTTTGTTCTTCCTGTCACAAACTAGCTGTGAGCAGAGCGTACAAATTGGGCTCCAGGTGATGGCGTTGCAATGCCTGCAGTGCATGTTCGAGTTTTCAGAAAGAAAACTCGAAGGGCTGGGCAGCTTCAGCCCCACCAGCATGTTCTGGGAAGCATGTCCATGGGACTCCCAGCCTTATGTAAGGGAGAAGCTTTGCTGGCTGCCTTCCTCCCTTGCTTTCTCCCTTTGCTCTGGGGAGCGCAGCAATCTGCCAACAGCAGCAGCGTGTTCTGGCACTGAGCTGCTGCTTTGGGGACGGAGAGGGTGGGAACATAGCAAGCCCCCGGGCCCCACTCAAGGCTGCCTTTTCTCCTTGTCCGAATTACACCAGGGAGAAACATCCAGCTCTGGGGGTCATACAGTGGTAGTCCCAGTACCAGTGCTGGGAAAAGCACAGCTGTTTCCAGTTTGGAGCAGAGACTGTTTTTGTAGCTGTTTGCTATTTCTAAGAGGTTTGTTATTGTACACACAGAGGTGAAGATGATAACATGAGAGTCACTAGGGAGCTGAGGGTTCTTCAAATGCAACACCTTTGCCAAGATGAAGCAAGGCCGTTTGGCCCTGCAGCAGGAGCTCATGTTTGTGGGGCAATAAATGAGTTGTTATTGGCTGTGGAATTTGTTACCTTCCCATGCACCGTAGAGGAGCCGTGTCACTCCTCTGAAACTGCATGCTGCCATTGACATTACACAACTCAAGGAGGTGCATCGCTCTTGGGAGCAGCCGAGCTCCCTGAGGGGCTAAAGCGCCTCTACGGAGAAGAGAATTTTGAGCAAAATGTCTCCTGTCTTGCAGCATCAGGGCTGGATTGTAAAGGACACTCACTCTCTCCCAGACTTAGCCTGCTTCACCCCATGGTGTCTTGCTCACTCCAGGTCTTCTGCCTGCACAAGAGAAGGCATCATTAGACCCTGTCCTGCCAGCTGGTGATGGGGGGGCACAGGTCTGTGCAGGGGAGCAGCCAGCAGCCGGTGCTGTGCTTAGGAAGCCGCGTCTCTCCGTGCCTCCCCTCGGGTCTGTCTGCTGGCCTCGTGTCTGCCTGCGGTCACCAGGGGCCGGGACGCTGTTCAGTGCTAATGGATTTCATCCCCCATCTCCAGTGATAGGCGTCTCTATGGAGAGATGTTTGATTCCAGTGATTGGGGAGTGGCCATGCAGACAGGACCAGAGCTGCAAATTAGAGAACATTTAATCCTGTACTTTGGTGATGGTAAGTGCTACGCGCCGTGCTGCTGAAAGCCTGAGGTGAGGCAGCGGCTACACCCGCCCTGTCCTGAAGGAGAGACTTCCTGGAATATCCACTCAAAGGTAAATTTTGTGGTGTTTCTCCTCCCGATGGGGTCTGAGGTTATAATGGTTGAGGCTGAGAGCCTTGTTCTGGCTTCTGGAAGCACATGTGTCAGTTTGGCTGGGCAGCGCCAGTCTGGACCCTGGGCTCAAGTTCCTGGGGGAATCGGTTCTCACAGCTTTTTAGCTGTGCTAAAGTTGGAGCTTATATAGAAAAATAAAATTGTAGAGATGCTCAAATTTTAGCTCATGCTGCTGAACAGCAAGTGTGGATATCACAAGGAGAAATATGGTGCCGAAGCTGCTGTGGCATCCATATTCCAGGGACTATTAAGGGGGCTTGTGGGGCTCTGTGAGTGACGAAATGGCACATCTCAAAGACAGAGAGGAGATGACACAAGGCATCTCAAGCAGGCAACCTTGCTTTCTGTTTTGTTTGGATTTTGCAGAGAAGAGAGGAGAGAAACGATGAGGAAAGGAGGGGAGAGGAGCGGTCTTGTCTGTGTTGCAGCTTAACCAGAAGACCTTCCAGATCAGAATGGCTTAGAGAAAAGGGGCTGAGGAAAGGCAGGCCCAAGGCTTGGATCTGTCATTGCCTGGGAGATGCAGCCTGGGAGCTTTAATTTGAGATGAGAGCTTTTAAATTTAATTTGATCTGATATGGATCTTAAATTTAAGAAAAGAGCCTCCTGTTGTACTATCTGGCAGCATTGTCTGCCGCTCTGCTCATGTTGTTAGTGTACCCTACTATCTGCCCCCAGAAGCCATAACCATGACAAATATCCATGGCCAGGGCAGGGGGAGAGGTCCAGCTGCAGAGGCTGCTACTGAGCAGATCAGTGAAGCGGTCTTTTCCTCAGGGTGAGACTTGCAGTGTCATTGTTGCAGACCAGAAAGCACCAGTAGCTGTCTCAGCCCTGTTACCACTGCCTTTTTCTTGGGCTTTGAGGACTTTTTGCTTATGTGGTAATGTTTTCTAGGTCTGTTTTAAAATACAAGCTTGGTGCTTGGATTCTGCAGGAAGATGTGTGTTAGAGATTATCTTGCTGAGAGAGCGTGAGAATGAAAATCTGCCAGAACTTTTGGGGGTGTTTTAACTTCTGGTTTTAATTTCTAACCCAAACTGATCACCATCTGCAGAGAATTTTCTGAGGCTGTTTATTAATGGAACAAATGTTTTAATGGTCAAAGCTGCTTCAGGGACTTTCTGATGCCACTGCCTGTGCCTGCACAGCACAGAGAACGGAGAGAGCCAGGAGGGCCCGGTTTTCCTTTAAACATCCAGCTACATATAAAAATATTTCTGTCACTGTTTAACCGCACGGATATAAGGTTAAATTCAGGTGCACTCCCCTCTGCTGGGGGACAAAGTACCTGAGGAATCCTCCACGTTTGCACTTCAGCTGAGCAACATGCTTTGATCACAGCAGAGTAGATATCAGTCCTGGAGAGATAGGAACCTGGAGGCAGCAGCCGGAAAAAACTAATCTTAGAGTTTGTGCCTGCCCTTTGGATACTGAATACACACTGTACTTATATCCTCCAGACGTAGAGGGATTGCTAAGGTGCACAGGGCTCTGCACATTGCCTGCCATCCTGGGCAGCACCACCAGGAATACACAGTGCAAAAAGCTGTCTTCAATCCTCCCTGTGACTTATAGGATTGCAAATGGTTTGGGTTGAAAGAGACCTTAAGGATCATTAAGTTCCAATCCCCCTGCCATAGGCAGGGATGACACCCACTAGATTGCTAACTCAAGAAAGTTATTTTTTATTTATTCAAGATTTATATATATATATATATGGTTGATGTTACAGCTGGTAACATGGTTGGTTTTCCTTGGTGCTGAAAATAAGGTGCCTTTGCATATATATATATGTGTGTGTGTGTGTATAAACATGCATATGAATATTTGTGTGTACATATATATATATATCTACACACACCCGTATATATGTAAACGTCTATATATCACACCCTTATGTGGTGACTGCCAGCAGAGTGTTTTTGTCTGAATTAGAATGCAGCATGGGGGACAAGTGAGGAACATAACGAACTAGGGGCCAGTTCCCACTCCATTTAGAGCCGTAATTTAATGCATGGCTCCCTTTAGAGCTGCAGTATCTCCTAATGCATGGACATGCACGGAAGCCCGGCGCTGAGCGCGGCTCCGGAGTTAGAGGGTGCTTGCTTTGCTTTCCTTCCCCCAAGGAGCCGGCGGGCCGGGCAGGTTTCCCGCCAGATGCGGGGCGTGGAGATGGGTGGGCGTGGAAATGGGGGGAGCCAGGGGCGGGCGGGCCCGGGGAAGCGGCAGCGGCGGAGCGCGGGGCGCGGAGAGCGCGGCGCAGGTGGGTCCAGCCCGGGCTGCTGCCCGCCGAGGAGCCGTGCCTCCTCTCACCCCTCTTCTCCCGGGAGCGAGGGGGAACGGGGAGCGGGCGGGAAGCGGGGAAACCCGCCGCCTCTCCCACGCGGGAACCTCGTGGCACTGAAGGCGGCAAGAGGCGGGGTTTAGAAAGCGGTTCGGAGGCGGCGGGTTTCCATCCGCGCCGGGGACAGGAGGATACGGCGGGCAGCGGTGGGCGCTCGAGTTCGAGGTATTGGCTCAAAGTTGCCGAGCTTTTGGCCACCCCGGTTCCCTCCGAGGCTCCGCGCGGCGTTTCAAAGCTGCCGGGTGCGTGGGGAGCCTTCAGAGGGAGCGGGGCATTCCCCGAGCGCAGGATTCGGCGCCACAGCGTGGGGAGAGGCGGCGTGCGAGTCGCGGCTTGGGGGACCGCGCGGGGGTGTGTGATGCATAGATGCTGCTTTTCGGGGGGAGTCCTCCTTCCTTGCTACCTTGCACGGCGACTACAAATCCCCTTTCGTAGCTACTGCCGCGGGGAGAGCCATGTCGTTTTTGGGGATGCGAAGAGGGGCGGCCAGCACGTGGCTCTGGGGATGCAAAGTGCAGTGATGCTCTGATACTTGGGATGCAGGACTTCCCCGAGGGGCTTGTGCCGCGGTCCTCTGGCTGCATTGGTGCACATCCCTGCCGAGTGGTGCGTGTGCACGGCAGTGTCTGCCAGCCTGCCTCAGCCGCGGGTGGGGGGGGATCCGCTGGCAGGTGCGTGGGCAGGATGCCTTGTGCTGCTGTGAGAGAAGTGGGGCAGAGCCCCCTTGGCTGGCAGAACAACTGCTGGGTCGGGGTTGCCCCAGGTCCTGCTCAAGAAAATGCTCCCGGTTGGCTGTGGGATGTTGTGGATGATTTCAGTGAGTGTTTCTTTCCATTCCTGGGTAAGCCGTCAGCATTAATGGAGAGCAGGCCCAGGCAGAAGTGCCAAGAGCTCCTGTGGAGCCCTTTTGTGCTGTCCTTCTCACCTCTGTAGTTAAATCTGAGCCTCACACCCCTCCTAGATGCTAATGCTGCCAGACCAACACAGTCCCTGCCTGTACTCACCAGCGCTCCCATCTGCCTCTCGGGAATGGGCTGTGGAATTGCAGACTGTGTGGGAAGGCAGCAGCAGCTAAGCCCTTGAGCTGTGGGATCGCACACAAGTAAAGCCTGTGTCCTTGATCCCAGGGCTAGGGGCTGCAGGAGGAATTTGTGCAGCTGTTGGCCACAGCTGGATGCACTTCCCGACTGCTCTGAAACAGAAAACAACCCAATGGCCCCTCAGTAGCCTGTTGTGAGCAGACATAGTTGAGGGACTTCTGTGAGTACTGACATGGGAAATCCCACTCTCCTTCTGCACTGCATCCTGGCTTGGTGACATTGTTCCCACTCACCAGCACCTGCAAGCTGCTGGACAGCCTCAGGCTCCCTCGAGCCTGCCTTCTCTGCAAAGCTGTCTCAGGATGTGACTGTGCAGGGATGCTTTTCCCTTGGGTTCACTGGTTGTCTTTGTGCAGCTCATGGGCATGATAGTGTCAGTCCAGTACTGACACCACACATACGGCCCCCAAAGCACTCCTACTCCTGCCATTGTTTTTTGCTCCTGGAAAAGACAGGTAGGCTTGCTCTTGGCTCACCAAAAAGCTTTTCAAAGAGCAAAGGCACTTCCTTCTCAGCACCAAGGGCTGTAACATCAGACCCAAAAGATGCTTTGAAGTATGACTCGTCGCCCCCACAACTACTGCAGACAAGAGGTAGAGGCTGTACCAGATACCTGGAGTGAGGAGACTGAAGACATTCACTTCAGCTTAAATCAGCAGATGTGGCACCAGCACACAGGACAGTATGGTACCTCCATCCTGCAATTGTCCCTCTTCTCCATTCCTCACCAAGCTGCATAATTAACTACTGGCATCAATTCCCCAGCATGGCATCGCTGCTCTCATTATCTTGGGCTGGGAGGTGTTAATGAGCCTCTTCCTCTTTGAAGATGAGCCATGGGCTTTGTTGTTGCCCTGGCCTGACCTGTCTTATTCCTCGTTGTGGTATGGGGGTAAGCCAGGGTGCGGAGCACAAGGCACACGTTCACCCACTCCCGTGCTGCACCTTCCTCACTGCCCAGCTTCATTCCCAGTTCTGGCAGAGGCAGGGCTTAGGGACCAGCCCACTGGGAAAGAGGGAGGGAGTCCACAATCACCTGTGTTCGCTGTCCAAGTGGGAAGGCACCAGCCACTGGCTTTAGGAAGCCAGCAAACAGTTTCTGGTGGTTTCCATGGGACACATGTAGATCTTGGTTGTTTTTGTTCAGTGCAACGTCCAGGCCCTTGGCAAGTGTTACGGAAGCTTCAACGCCCGCTCTCATCCATGGAATTCTGTTTGCTTGCGGTCCTTGCCAGCTCCGTACTGACCCAACAGCCTAAACCTCGCTTACCTGCCTGTGCCTTCCCAGCACTGAGCTCTGTCCTGAGATCCCTGCCAGCCCAGCACTGCACTGCTTGGGGCTGCAGGACTGCCAGCTCTCACAGTCTCATCTCCATGCTAACTTGTACTCAGCTGCCAAAAAACTGAGGCCCAAAGCACAACACAAAATGAGCTACAGGCACTGGCAGCTGGGCAGGAGTCAGGGTATTACTAGCCTCACAACTATCTTGATTTGATTAGGCAGTGCTATAAAGACTAATTGCTTCATAATTAATGAGTGTGCAAGATGTGGGATGGGGAAAGAAGTGTGCAGTGTAGGGGTAGAGCTTGGATGGGTTTGGTTACATCAGGATGTGTGATCTGGAGGGACTCAGTTCCCCAGCTGCGGCTGCAGTGCAGTTCTCCACCCCATCTTCCACTCCAGAGTCTGTGGACTCAGCTGGGGGTTGGGGGGAAGCTGTACATGGGCTCTGGGGTCCCTGTGTGAGAGAGGAGCTGTGATGCTGCATGAGGAATGCGTCTGAGGATTATTGTTCCCATAAGACAAGGGAAGCTGTTGCGTAAGAATAACACTAGTAAGTTCTTTGTAATTTTGTTGCTGATGGCAGTGGTCTGAAGAATGTCCCTGTTGTGACCTGTTGGTCCTGCTCTGGCTTGGAGCAGGCTTTTTCCTGGTCTTGCCACTCCCCAAGAAAGGGAAGCTCAAAGCTCTGTGTGTGTGGCTGTCATGCACGAACTGTGACACAAACTGGTGAGCCTGGCATTCTGGGTGCAGTGCTCAAGGCTCTCCTTCAGCCTATTGGTTAAGCAATGGGTGAGCACAGTCAGGCTTCATCTCCAGGAGACCAACTTTCCTCGGGGCCAAAAGAGAGCAGAGACCTATTGCCTGCCTGGTGGCTCGTGCAGAAGCTGCCAGCAGGAAGTCAGGCAGATTTCCGCAGAGCCTTCTTGCTTCTTCCCATCACACGACTGCCAGTGAGATTTGCTTTAGTTCATTTCCTTTAGGACTAATCTGATAGGAAGGCACCTCGCTGTGAAATTTCCAGCTGGAAATTCATGGAGTGAGCAGACCAGGAAGCTGCAGAGGGAGGAGGCAGGCAGGGGCTGGAGGTGAAGAGCAGGGCTCGGAGGGACGTGACTGGGAGGGGAGCAGCAGTGGGACTGGAGGGCTGTGCCATCAACCTCCCACCCGCTGAGCAGCCTGCTCTGGCCTCATCCTGAGGGTCAGTCATGGCAGCAGGACTGTGTCATCAGCTGTGCTGTGCCAAGGGCAAGCCATCCACCTGAATGTGTATCTGTGTCCCCACTGAAGTGGCTCCAGCCACCTGCAAAGCTGCTGGGGAGAAGGGTGTCCTGCCTGGGTTGCCCTGCTTGGTGTCTCCTTTGCTGCCCAAGCTGTGGCTCCAAACATGGTCCTCATCCCTGCCTGGTTCATTTTGCCCAGCACCTCCAGCCACGGACACAGTTTACACCTGTGGCTGAGGGCGTCTTCACCTGGCTCGAGCCTGTGCGGGCTTTGGAGTTTTGCTAGAGTTTTTGTGCATGGTCGTGGTAAACCCTCATGAGAGAAACTGCCCTGTTTTAAGCTTGGGGATAACTCCTGGACAACAGCCAGGGACGAAGGAGGGACTGGTGACACATCTGTCTTCTCAGTCCTGCCCAAGGCTCAGGGTTGAAGGAGATGCCAGCCTTATCTGCCTTGCCTGCTCTGCCCGTGAGAGGTGGTGTAATTTCCTGGCCTCAGGACCAAGTTGGAGGCAATTCTATTTTTTTATCAACCCTTAGTGCTGTACCCTCAGCTCCCTGATTATATTTGCTCTGGACTGGACTTCAGCCCCCACAGGGAGCCCACTGCTGCAGGATGCACACAGTGCATGGTGCTTTCATCCCATCAGGGTTTGTAGGTGTTGGGCTGTGGTTGACGATGGCAGGGTTGGGTGGATCTTCATAGCATCCTGGCAAGAGCAGGAGTGTTATCCATTAACCACAGGAGGACGCAGACCAACGGCAACACAGCCAAGCTATTATGGGAGCGATCCACCCTACCCTGCAGCTTCTCCTTCCCATCTTCACACCCACTCCTTGTGGCAACACAAGGCTGGTGTGTCTGTGTGGTGAACCACGTCAGGACACTGATGTGCTAGCATGCTTCTGAATAGGGCTGGAGGCAGCAGCTGCGGGGCGCCCACATGGTGTGGGTCAGAATCCATGTCTTGCAGGGGGATGAGGAAGGTGCTGAAGAGCACTGCATTCCTCCTGCCTGGGCTCTGCAGCTGGGCTCCAAAAGTGGAGTCTTTGACCAGAAACAAAACCCAGCATCAGTAAATAGCCTGGCAATTGATACGCAACACACAATCTGCTGTGCCTCCCTTCCTTCCCTGTGGCTGTGAAAGGGATGCAGTGTGTCAGAAGAGACTGCTTCAGCAAGGCTCAGGCCCTGGGCTCCCTATCACTAGCATCACTTTGGAGGTACATCAGCATCCACCCAGGCAAGCCCTGACAAGACACCTTGCCAGATGGCCAGCTCACCTCAGTGGAGGCTGCTGTAACCTTGGGTCTCCCAGCAGGGTGTCTAGAGCCACCTTCATCTCCTCTGCTCCCCACATTAATCTCAGGAGGCTGAGAGGCTTCTGGAGCCTGCCAGCCAATGCCAGTGGCTGCAAAGTGCCATTTCCATAAGAGCAGAGCACTTGTTGTCTCTCATGCAGAGTTTTTCATGCTTCCCTGAGACATCCTGAAGATGCTCAGGGTGCCAGACAGGCCGCGATACCATGGCTGTGGCACACTGGGTGGTGGCTGTTTGCACCAATGTAGCAGCACAGGCTGGGATTTGGAGGGGATGTGACTTGCTCTTTCCCAGCTTGTGGCTGGGCTTATTATTGTTGGTTGTGTGTGAGATTCTGTTTTGATGGCATTTGGGCAGACACAGCAGTCCCCACCTCCTGTTTGCTCTCCCCGCCTGATCCTACTTGCATAAAGATTTTCCTGTTTGCCGCTGTTTAGCCACAGCCAGTGCCAAGGGTGGGAGGTTTGGGCTCTGACTTATTTGCTCCGAAGGAGGTGTCTGCCTCAAGTCTTGCTTTGGCTCCTCATGTGAGACCTCAGTCCTGCCAGGCTGTTAGGGGAAGCTGGGTGCCAGGGACGGTGCTTCTGCCCTGGGTGTTTGCTCCAACGCCTTTGCTTGCACCACATCGCTGACAGCACACTGCCTCCTTGGCTTCCATTCCTCGGTCCAAAGATCATGTGTTGCACTCACAGCTCTTCTGTATCTGCCACAGAACAGGGATATAGCAAACCCAGCTCTCAGCAGGCAGCATCTTCCCTGCTGGGAAGCCCTGCAGGCATATGTGGCTCCTCGAGTCCCTTCAGCTCCTGAGACCTGTGAGAATGGCTTTACCCCACTCTTTGGAAATTGCTGCAGCTTTGGAACTGAGTGGATTTGGCACAAGAAGACCCATACAGGGCATGGGCATGCACCCCTTCTCCTTTCTTTTGTTTCTGGGGACTGTGGGGTGCCCCTTGGCTGGCACAAAGTGGGTTTTTGAGGTGAGGGTGTGATAGACACTCCCTGTCTCTTGGAATAGAGCCACTGTGAAATAGCTGCATTTAGCATCTGAAGCCAGTTTCAGGATTTGTAAGATGCTGTGGCTGTCCAGGCAGAGAGCAGGTTCTTGGCAGGACAGGTGGCTGACAGACAGACTGCACAGGACCCTGGCAAGTCCCAAAACCGGCTTCTGTGCTCACCATCCCCTTTCTCAGTAGGGCTGAGACATTAAATGCCAAAAGCAGTGGTCAGCCAGGGCCCCTATTCTGAGCTGGCCTGCAAGCAAAAGGCCCCTTTGGTCTGTGGGGACCCAAAATAGCCTATGTATTTCTGTCCTGGCCACTGGGACATGCAGAGGGCAGAGCCAGCCTTGACTCACCACCGACCAGTGGTGGTTGGCTCCTGCATGTCTGTCCCATCCTCTGCCAAGGGGGCTGCTGCTCAGTCAGGAGGAATTTCCTCTCTGAATTTTGGATACTGAGGAGATGGTGACACCAAGGGAAGATTGTGTTGTTCTGGCTTTGGTTTCATTTCTCTGTCCTCCACTAAATTGGAAACAGCTGTGCAGCCCAGACCGGCCTCTAAAAAACTGCTGAGGAGGAGCAAAATCATCTCTTCTCCTGGGCCAGTACCGCAAACAGGACTTGCAGCCTTCTGCTGGGCTCTCCAGGTACAACGGCAAGGTTCACTTTGCCCAGCCCTGGGGATGCTCTCCCACCTTCTTGGGGGGCAGCAGCTCAGCAGCTCCCACTGGGTTTGGGCAGCTCTTGCCTCTGGGGAGTCCTGCCAGTTCTGCACTTTTGAATTTGGCTCCATAGAGGAAGGAGCCAGAACTCAAAGGACAGCCTCTCTCTTGGGAGGTGGATGTGCTGTGGGGTGCAGGAGGTGGCCAGCTGAATCCCCATGCTGTGGGATTCTATCCATTGGGTTTCCTCCCACACATTCAGTGAGTCCTTATCTTCAGACTTGTCTGGCTAAGAGCTGTTTTGCTCTCAGCCTGTTTTGCTGTGGGCTCCTCTTTCTGTGTCTCACCCTTGCTTCCCTCAGCTGCAGACAGGAGAGGGAAGTGGGACATGGTCCTGTAGGCTCAGCCCATCCCTCTGACCCGCTTCAGCTGCTGTCCAAGGTGTGGCCAACCAAGATATCATGGTGCAGACAGAGACAGGGATTCCTCTTGAGCAAGCATGAATGCAGGGAGGGGGAAAGCTGCTAATGCAAAAGAGGCACATCTGATCCCAAGGAATCTTACCTAAGTGGTGTCCCAACCCCCCAGGGAGCGCCTCTCCTCCCACCTGACTGGGTGGAAATAAGGAACTGCCTGTGGGCAGGCAAGAGCCATAACTGTGCCTTGTCTTGTGCACAAGGTTGGGATTGCCTTTGTCCTCTGTGCATGGCTGTCCTGGCATGTGGTGGCCTGTGCCACTACTGCATCGAGACCCAGGCTCCTCCATGCAAGGAGGACCCGTTCCAGCTCAGGGCTTCCTCTGGCTGCTCCTTGTGCTCCCAGATGAATTTTACATTAATGATATCTGGTTGTTCTGCCCAGGTATCCTGTAAGGTTTTCTCCATTTGGAAGTGGAAACGTGGTTTCCTGCCATTGTGCTTCTTCCTGCTGCAGCCCCCAGATGGATTAGAGGGAAGTACCCCTTCCTGCAGCACTTCCCCTCCCCATGGCCCCCGAGCAGCACCACCATTGGCCAGCCTGGCATCCCTGGGGACTTGGGCCAGCTCTGCAGACATGGGCTGTGAGGGTCTGCCAGCTGCAGAGGATTGCTGGGCAAGGATGAAAGTCTGGGGCAAAGCATCTCCAGGCTCTCTCCAAACCCATGGTGGTCCCTCAAGAAACCATGGTCAGGTGCCATGAGCTTGGTGAGCTGTGCATGCCCATAGTGAGTCACTCTGTGCCCCTTCCCACCTCCTTGCTACTCCTGGAAGTGCTGAAAGCTGCCTGGAAGCACCATCCAGATCCTGGAGATGGTTTCTGCCTGGGCTTGGAGGCTTCTGCAGCTGCACTGAGTGAAGCCCTGAGCAAATCCCTCCTTCTGCCCTTGGGAGTAAGGGTCTTTATTTTTCTAAATTCCCACGAAAGGAAATTGAACCTAGCCCTGGAAAAACGTGTCTCCTTCCAGAGCCTCCCAAGAGGCAGGTTGGGGTTGTGGCTTAGAGGGGATGGTCCTTTCCCTGGGGAGAGCAGCCTAAGTGGGTGCCATCAGAGAAACCAGCTTCTTGGAAGAATCCTGTCTCTGCAAACAGTCTGCAGAGATCAGCTTATCTCTCCTCCTCTGACGCCTGCTCGTAAATGACGTTTTCCCCCTGCTCCTGCCCTTCCCCAGGAACTTGTATCTCCTCCTGCATCCCCAAACCGCCGGCCCTGGAGCAGGCAACAGCTCCAATATTTGTGGGGCTTTTCTTACGTCTCCCAAGGCTGCATTGTCCCTGCGTCGTCCTGTGGCTTGAAGTGACAAGGAGCAAGGGGCTGGGACCGCCCTGCCCTTCTGGTAAGCTTGTTGGGGTGACATCGAAGTGTCACTCTGCAGCGTTTGATGGGATTTTGGGCAGGAGTGCCCATCTCTGCTCCTGGGGGGTTTTCTCTGGCCAGGACCAGATTGCACTTGGGCTTGGGCACTCACCATGTGCTGAGGAGAGAGGTGTGTGGGTTCATCCTGGGGCTGCCATCCATGGCATATGACCAGTATTAGTCGGGGCTGGGAACCCACTCAGCTGAAGAGGTGGATATCCAGGGCTTCCTAGGACTCAGTAATGGGTGGGATAGTCCCAGCTGTGCCACCTGGGGTAGTTTTAAGGCTGGCTCTTCCCTGTCACTGTCCTCTGCCCTCTGCCTGGTGGGAAGCCCTTCAGGGAGAGTGCTGGAGTTCCTGGGGAATTTGCTGCTCAGCCGGATCACTTTACCTGCCTAGGGCGAGGGCCCCCAGGGAGCCTCTCAGGGCTCCTTGAACTTTCTAGATAAGGAACTTCAGCCTGGTTGGTCTACGCAGTTCAAAACACACCAGGGCTGAATGCTCCCCCTTCCTTCGCCACCCGGCATCTGAGATAACAGCAAGTGCTGGGAGCAGGGTCAGTATCCACAGCTGCTGCTTTGTGAGGAGTTTGTGGTGGCTGCTAGTGCAGCAAGCCCAAAGGCAGAGGAGTTTTAGAGGTGCCTCTTCAAAAGTCCATGGAGCAGTGGAGGGAGTGAGGTGAAACGGGTCAGAAACATTGCCCAGGGACCCTCATTCTGTGGGGTGAGGGTGCTGCACAGAGCAACTTGTAAGTGCTTTTTTTCTGCTGTCCAAGCCCTGGCAAAGCAGAGGACTTCATCTGCAGACAGCAAATTAAGGGAGAAAGCAGAAATACCTGCTGCCTCCTGCTCCCCTGCTAAGCTGTCTCCTCAGGATGCAGGTATGGAGTAGGGCTGGAAGAGCAGATGGCATCACAAGGCTGTTTACTGAGAGGCAGAGAAGACAAGAAGAATAGGAAGTGCTATCAGCTTGCTGATGGAAACAGCCAAAAAGTACTCCAGGACTAGGAAACCTGCAGCAGGATGCTGGATGGGTGAGGGATCAGAGGAAGAGAGGCCATAGCAGAAAAGACAGATGAAGCTTTTACCTCTCTGTTAGCTCTACAAGAGCCTGAGCAGTTTCTACCACCTTCCTTTGGGGAGCTCAGAGCAGAGGAAAGGTAGAAAGCAAAGGTAAACAGCAACAAGTGTCTTGGGCCAGGCAATGTTCCCCAGAAGGAAGGGGAGGGTGAAGTGTCTGGTTGTGACTGTGGCCCCTAGTCATTCATTTGCAACTGCTCCAGCCCCCAGTGACTGCGAGGAGGGAAAGATATGACATTATTTTCTGAGAAGGGCTGAAGGAAGTTCAGGGAAAAGCCAACTGCTGAATCTGCTACATGTCCTGGGTGTCTGTGCAGGGACAGGGCACGTGGCACGTGGGGAGGCTCCTGTGGAGAGGCCCCCAGGACTGGAGCAGCACTTCCTAGGGAGTCTGGGCTCAGGGTGCCCACACTGCTTCCTCAAAAAAATTCCAGCTTTCAGCCAAGTTCTTAAGGGAACTTGCTGGTCAAGAGGGAAAGTCTTTACTCAGCTCCATAATTAGTATGAAAACAGGAAGAGGGTGTAGGAGTCAGCAGTCAGTTTTTCCAGAGAAAAGAGATCTTTGCATTGGTCACATGTTTTTTCAACATTCATGAGTGACCTGGAAAAGAGAATGAGCAATGAGATGACAGGGCTTTGCTGAGGTGATTGGATTACTCAGGTTCATGGGGACAAGTGCCAGCTAGGAGGAGCACTGACAACCATTACACCAGGCAACTGAAATTCAGTTTAGATAAATATCAAGTGATAGACAAGGGGGGAAGGGAAGAAGCCCCAAATCCACAAACAAGATTATACACTGAGCCAGCCATGAGCTGGCCACTCACAGTAAGGCCTGAGGCTATTTCAGATAGCTCAGTGTGTATGAAAACACACACTGAATTGTCTTTCCCAGTTACAAAGCAGAAGCAAAGCAGGAAAACTTTGTGCCACTCTTCAAACTGGTGTCTCACCCGCACAGAGTCCCTGTGTGCCCCCAGCACCAGCATCTCTGTAAGGATCGAGAGGAGCCAGGGAAGATTTGGAGAAAAGCAACAAGGAGGACTGAAGGCATGGAGCCATGCCTGAATGACTAAGTGAGCTAGAATTTCTGTTTGAAGAATGTGCTGTTGGGTGGATACAATCCAGGTCTGTAAAGCAGCCACTCCAATGTTCATCCATCCTTTGATGTTGAAGGGAAGGGAGCCCTGGTGAGGCCCTGCATGTGGGGAGAGCTGCTGCCCCTCTCAGGAGCTCCTGAGTTGAAGGGGGAAGCAGGATTTCACAGAAGTGAAACCCACCATGGCTACAAAACACATGAACATCATGTCCCTTCCAGCTTGAAGGCTGGGGAAACAGTTGGACAGTTAGCCCACAACCCATGCCACATTTACCCTTTCCTACCATCTGCTTTTGCACTCAGATGGAGAGCAGCCTTTGAGCTGGACCAGCCTCTCCTTTGACTCAAGGCACCTGCCTCCCCGTGTTTTGGGAGGGATTGTTTTTGTCTCAGCCCCACAGCGGTGGTGCGCAACTGTGCACACTCATCTGTCTTGTGAAATACAAGCGTGTGTCCTGAAGGTGGAGATGGAATTGCCTGTACCCCAGAACAAGGTAGGAGGATCCACAAGCAGCATGGTCAGAGTTCAAGCACGCATATGAAATCTCATGAAACAGGCAGTCTCGTAAGTGTTTCCTATCTTCCAGCTGAGTCATGGCCACCAAGGTTTCATGTGACCTGCATACCTGTGCTGGGCTTGTTGCGTGCCTGCAGATAAACTTTGAGGGGGCCCTGGATCAGCCTTCCTGGCAGGAGAACTCTGGGCAAGCGGACATAGGGGATGGGGTGAAAAGCTGGTGAGGCAACTTGTCCTGTCCCATCTTGGCCGTGCTTGGAGGAAGTACTGACATTATCCCTGCAAAATGATCCCCTGACAAGTGGTGTCAGGAGGACATGAGGTGCTTGCCAGTGTATATGCTGGCAACCCCTTGGCTATGGATTGCCAGGACACTTCTACACTTGGTGTGGTGTAAACGGCTTTTCTTTAAAAATTTGGTGTTTCTGGGTATAACTCCATGGTGCCATAGCATGCTGCATGGCACCAGGGAATTGCTTGACTGGGAAACTAAGTATGCACTGTGCTCACCCTTGGTGAAGGCAGCAGGAAAAGGTGGTGTGGGGAAAGGGAGAAGTAGGGAAGTGTCCAAAGCCAGGTGACAAATGGCTGCCTGCAGGTGTGGCTGTCCTGCAGTGCGTGTTTTTCTGCAGAGGTTAGGCAGTTTTGGTGACAGCTAGCCCTGCCGTCAGCTCCCAGGGCTTGGCTGGCAATGGGGCAGCATATGGCCACCGAGGGTGTCACTCAGCATCTGTCACAGTCTTTGTGTGTCATGAATGGGCAATTAAAATTGTGCCATCTCTTGTTTGTACCTGCTCAAATGTTCTAGTTTATGGTTTGCTAAGTCCACTCTTTGTGATCTTGCTTCTGCTTACACATCACTGCCATGGGGTTAAGACAGACTGCTCTATGCCCAGGAAGAAAAGGGATGTCCTTATGCCAAGGCCCCACATCGCTCCTCCTTCTCTGTGTCCCTCAGGATGTGCAGCCACCAAGCTGGTGGCTGGGCTAAACACCAGCAGACTCCTGCAGGGGGCGGTTGGAGTTGTGCTGTGCCAGCTGGAAAAGTGGCATCTGTTCATGTCCCATCGGGTAGGGCAGCTCTCCCCAAGTGGAAGGAGGGCTGCCACCTGTAGCTGGATGTAACCTTTTCTGTTTGTTGTAGGGTTCTTTATAACAGCCAGCAGCTGGAAGTGTTTCCTGCTGTAATGACTGCTGCCCTTGGCAGGCACTGTCTCTTTGTGGAAAACATTAGGAGGCATTTAGCGAAGTGAGACAGAAAACAAACAGAGCAGGCAGGAGACTGCGGGCCGGGCAGTGCCTGCCAAGAAGGCTGGGCTCCTGACACAGGGATGTGGGCACCCTCCGGACGGAAGCAGGAGGTGGTGGGAAAGCAGCATGGCGGAGCGCCCTGCCCCAGCACCCCCAGAGTCCTACTCCCGAGCCCCCCTGCCTCCTCCCCAACACCCCCGGCTCCTGTCATCTCCTCAGCTCCCTTCCGTTCCTCCCTTCCCTGGATGGTTGGGCAGCAGGACGTGGGCTGTGTGCCAGCTCTGGTACCCGATACCTCTCCTCCTCCGCGGGTGCCGCTAGACCCACGGGGCTCCAGCCCCCGTGACTTGAGCCAGGGCCTGCCACTCACCCCAAGGGCAGGGGGTGTGGAAGCAGGGGACACACTGCCTTCAAATACTCTGAACACAGGGCTCACCCTGGCTCTGTCCTCTCTCCCAGGTATGTCTATGGGGTCAGTCCCTGCTTCTATTTCTAGGGACAGCGATGTGAGCCGGTGGGGGCTGGAAGGGGGATCAGCAGCTTGGCTGGCAAGGGGAAGCATGTTGGGGCTTGCTGGGGACCCACGGGGAAAGCTGAGGTTCTCTTGCCTATTTTGGGTTGAGATCTGTTTGCTTGGAGACAAGCAGTGGCCCCGGTGGGGTTTCTGTGTGCGAGGGGATGGCAGTTTTGTTTGCAGATCTCTCTGCTAATCCCGAATGTAGATGTCTCCTCCCCGCAGAGGCACTGGCAGGCTGCCAGGAGGGGATTTTGAGGTGTTTTTTCTGGAAGCCCGGATGGCTCACAAGGGCAAGGCAGGAGCTGTCATGCCCCCGAGCTTTCTGTGTGGGAAGGCAGGGGAGCGGTGCTGCAGATGGCTCCGACATCAACAGGGTGGCACCTGCCGGGTTGGCAGAGCCCTCGATCCTTTACAGGCATGCTGTTGTCCTGCTCTGTCTTTCCCAAGCGGCCCAAGGGACTTCCAAAATTCCTCTCCACATCCCACCGGCTGTGTTTTGGCTCAGTCGTAGCTCGGGCTCCCAGCCGGCAGGATCCTACCGGAGGAGGAGGCGAGCTCTGCCCAGAAGCCCACGGGCACCTGCGCCAGGGACGGGCTGCGCTGCCTTCAGTGCGTGCCGGGGCTGGCAGGGACTACAGATCCCAGCATGCTGCTGCCTGCCTCTTCCTCCCCCTCCCCTCCTCCTCCTCCGCCCTACCTGGCGGGGCGCAGGCAGGGATGCTGCAGGCGGCGTTGGAGCAGGCGTCCGCGGGGCATGTCCCGGGGGCGCCGGGGACACGGCGCCGGCAGCCCCGCTGCAGGTGAAGCCCTGGGAGAAGTGCCGGAGCGCCCCATGCTGCGCCGCCCAGACTGGAAAAGGACAAGGCAGGCCTGCGGTTCCTCCTGGCGGCTAATCCCACTCTGCCCCGGGAAGAGGGGGGGACCGGGGAGGGAAAGTCTCGTCTCGGGGCTCTGGGGGCCACGTCTCTGGGGTCTCAGAGCGATACCTGAGCGGTGCAGCGCCTGGGCAGGTGGTGATTGGAAAAAAGGAGCGGTGGGTGCTCGGGAGGGGACAGCAGTGCCAGGGACGCCCTTGGCTTTTCAAGGTGACCCAGGAAAGGGCCGTGAGAGCTGCAGGGAAGTGGGATTGAAAACGGGAGATTTGCTGGTTCTGGCCGGAGAGGCTGCTGAATTAAATGTATCTTTTGTGCCACCGAGCCCGCCCGGGGCATTGGAGGGAGCTGGGGCGGGCAGGGTGGGCAGACACAGCCCACTGCGCACATGCTTCACTCACAGCCCCAGGATTGGGGACAGAGAGCTGCAGGCTCACAAATCCCTTAAGAGCCTACTGCAAGCAGTTGGGCAGCCAGCATGAGCAACCTGGGAAAGCAGTTTCCTTTTGGAGGGAAGGCTTGCTGTGCCTGGCCAGCAGAATAAGGCTGTGTGCCACAGCCCCTTGGCTTAAGGACTCTGAGCTGCAGGTTTCCAAAGCTCCTGCATTGTCCTCTCATCGTTTTCTGGGTTGGTGTTTGACTCCCAGTACTGTGGAACATTTACTGGCAGCATGGGTTGGGGTTAAAACAAGTGTTGCCCCTGCCTGGCATGTGTCTCTCACTTTCCCATAAAATCTTGTTTGTTTTCCAGACGGAGAGCAGCCATAAGACTTGCTGGGACCTGTGCTAACTCTTGCCACACAAGATGACAGCAAGAGACGGGCCCCAAGATAGGTAATGGTGGGTTCTGATGTTGCTGAGGGGACACATCCAGGATACCAGGAGGTGAGACAGGACAGGGGCACCCAGCATCTGAGAGACCCCCTCTCCTGCATGCTAACTGGGCTACCGAGCTGTCCCTTCTTTCTAAGCTTTTCCACAGCAAATGGGCTGTAAACTGTAAATAGTCCCCTGTAAACACACCTGGGGAGCCTAACTCCCTCCCACACCTTGTGTTGGATGCTGTGTATCTGGGTGCCACATGCTGAGGAGCAGCCAACCTCTCCCTGCCTTCGTAGCCTCCTGGGGAGGGCCCCTCTGCAGTGCCACATCTCTGGCAGCCCAGGCTATCAAGGGCTGTGGGGCAGGGCAGTAAATATTGTCTGGTGCCTCCTACCACAGGGTCAGGGACAGTCGGAAGCAATACCCAGCTTCCACTCCAAACCCCACTCTGTCCCCTTCACAGGTACAAGGCTGTCTGGCTGATCTTCTTCATCCTCGGCCTGGGAACACTGCTGCCATGGAATTTCTTCATGACTGCCAGAGGGGTGAGGGCTTCCCTCCTGCTGTTGTCCATGACAGTAACATGTCCCCTGTTGTGTCTAGGGACCATGGTATAGATGTGGTAGCATGGCACAGCATGCAGAGGACCACAAGCGTGTGTGACCTGGGTGTGACGAGTGGCACTGAGGCAGCAGGAGGGATGGGCATGGGTCTGAACAAAGAATAAGAGTGGCCTTGGAAGGCCTCACAGAATCTCAGCCCCACTAGGCTCCTTCCTTTGCAGTATTTCATCAAGCGCCTTGCGGACCCGGAGGAGACGAGCCACGTCAGGAACCAGACTGGTGAGGCCACCTTCACACCCTCCTACCTGCAGTCCGTGTTTGACAACTTCATGACTCTCTGCGCCATGGTGCCCCTCCTTATCTTCACCTGCCTCAACTCCTTCATCCATCAGCGGTGAGCCTTGCTCCGTCCTTGCCCCTGCCAGTCCCCATCGGGCCACCCTGCCCTGGCCTGTTCTCCTGTCCCAGCACTGAGCCAAGCTACAGCCCAGTCAAAGGCAAAACACCAGTCTCCTGTCTCAGGGTTTGGCTGGGATCCCATAGTTAGAGCTTGGTCCCAGCCCCAGGTTTTTAGGGGGTTGGCTTTTCCTCACTGAGACCTTCTTTTGTAGGATTCCCCAGCAGATCCGTATCTCAGGCAGCCTGGTGGCCATTGGGCTGGTGTTTTTAGTCACTGCGATCATGGTGAAAGTCCCCATGGAGCCTCTTCCCTTCTTCGTCTTTACCATGATCAGCATTGTCTTCATCAACTGTGAGTGAAGCAGTGGGGGAAGGAGAGGGACATGGCTAGGGCTGATCCCTCTGGGAGAAAAGCATGAACCTCACTGTGGGAGAGCCAAGGGGGAGGGGGACTTGCCTTGCCTCGCAGGGCAGGGGCCTTGGTTCCCTGCAGAGGTGCAGTCCATCCTTGCCTTTGGTTTCTCATATCTGCTCATCTTTCCCCTTTGCAGCCTTCGGCGCCATTCTCCAGAGCAGCCTGTTTGGGCTGGCAGGGCTCCTGCCTGTCAGCTACACAACTCCCATCATGAGTGGGCAGGGTTTGGCAGGCACATTCGCTGCTTTGGCAATGATCTGCAGTATTGCCAGTGAGTAATCCCTGCCTTGCAGGTGACAGGGCCTTCCCAGACCGCTGCTGTCACAGCATGTGCCGAGGTCATGCTGTGTGGAAGATGGCAGCAGGGCTTTGCTCCTCTCAGCTGTCATCATCTTCCTTTCCTCTCCCTTCCTGTGCTCTCAGTTGGTGCCCAGCAACCCGAGAGCTTCATCGGTTACTTCACCACAGCCTGTGTGACAATCGTGCTGGCAATCGTCTCCTACGTAGTTCTGCCTCACATGGTGAGACTGCTGTCCTGGTAGGGAAGGGCTTGGGAACGTCAGACCTTTGTGCATCCCAGCACAAGAACCGTGGCCCACTAGCAGCCTTCACTTCTTGTGTCAGGGCAGGTTCTCCTGTGTCCCAAGGGAGCACTTTGGGATACTTCCCACCACAGATACCCCAGTATACTTGGGGTATCTGAGTCCCTGGGTAAGCAGGAAAGCATCAATATCAGGCAATAATTGGAAGGAATGCTTTAGCCCATATTGCCCAAATCTGCTGTTTTCACACAGCCCCTGGCAGCCTTCTTTCTGCATGCATGAATGAGTCCTCCCCACTGTCTCTCTGCAGGATTTCTTCCGATACTACTCCATGAAGGACAAGACAGAGTACCGCGTGTACAATGCAGAGCTGGAGACCAAGAGAGACCTGATTAAGAAAGGTGAGGGGCTGAGAGAAGGAAGAGAAAAGGGAAAGAGAAAGAGCTTAAAGAAAGAAGGACTGAATTAGATTGCGGCTTTCTGGGGTCTGCTGTGCCCTACTTGTGTCTCTCCCTGCAGACGAGAATGGGATGGAGCAGAATAACTCAAAGATCATCCCTATCCACAACCCTGATGAGCAGCCCTCTGTCATTGCTATTTTTAAGAAGGTCTGTGAGTTTCCAGCGAGCCTTGTCCTGTCCTTCCTTCTGGGATGGGCACAGGTGTAGGAGAGCACGGGGAGAGGAGACCAGCCCTGCACTGGTCTCTTGCCCTATGTTTGGTACCAGCATTTTTCTTTCATCTGCCTAGCTCTGGGTCTTGGCTCTGTCTGTCTGCTTTGTCTTCACCGTCACCATCGGCGTCTTTCCTGCCATCACAGCTAACGTGTCCACTGTCCTCGGAGAGGGAAACAAATGGGGTAAGTGTGCCAGGAATGGGGGTGAGGTAGGAAAAAACTGAGAACAAGGTAAATGGGAGAAAAGGAGGTGGGGCTTGAAGGTATGTGTGGTGGGGTAACCCTGTCTGGATGCCAGGTGCGCACCAAAGCCACTCCAGCTGGACAGGGGAGATAAAATATGACAAAAGGCTTTTGGGTCGAGATAAGGACAGTGAGAGATCACTCATCAATTACTGTCACAGGCAAAACAGACTCAACTTGGGGAAAATTAATTTAATTTATTTACCAGTCAAATCACAGTGGTATAATGAGAAATAAAAACTAAATCTTGAAGCACCTTGCACTCACCCCTCCCTTCTTCCCAGGCTTAAGTTTATTTACGATTTCTTTATCTCCTCCCTCTGCAGTAGTGCAGGAGGATGGGGAATGAGGGTTGCATTCAGTTCTTCACACATTTCCTCTGCCACTGCTTCCTTCTCAGGGGGAGAACACCTCCCACTCTTCCCCTCCTCCAACATGGGGACCCTCTCATGGGAGGCAGTCCTCCTTGAAGTCCAATGTGAGTGCTTCCCATGAGCTGCAGTTTTTCATGAACTGCTTCAGCCTGGGTCCCTTCCATGGGACACAGTCCTTCAGAAACAGACTGTTCCAGTGTGGGTCTCCTGCAGTGTCCTGCCGGCAAACCTGCTTCAGAGTAGGGTGGTCTTCACAGGCAGCAGGTGGATATTGACTCACTGTGGACCTCCTTGGGCTGCAGAAGGGCAGTCTGTCTCACCATGGTCGTCACCACAGGCTGTAGGGGAATTTTTGCTCTGACATCTGGAGCGCCTTCTCCACCTCATTTTCCACTGGTCTTGGTGTCTGCAGAGCTGTTTCTGTCACATATTCTCACTTCTCTCTCTGGGTGCAATTGCACATGTTGAGAGGTTTTTTTCCCTTTTTAATATGTCAGCCGTAGGCCCTACCACTGTCACGGATGACCTTTGCCAGTGGTGGGTCTGTCTTGGAGCCATCTGACATTGGCTCTGTCAGGCATAGGGGTGCTTCTATCAGCTTCTCTCAGAAGCTGCCCCTGTAGCCCACCTTGTTACCAAAACCTTGCCACACAAACCCAATACAGAATGCTGGAAGGGAAGAGGGAACCACTGTGCATGATGGTTTGGATGTCAACACCAGCCTGGCTGGGAGACCATTCCAGGTCTTGGTGGGAAACTGGTAGGACCTTGACGTGAAAGACAGTCAGTCTCTGTGCAGTGGGTATGAGGGATTGGGGCATACTTGGCTTCTCACTGACCATCCCCTTCTTCAGGTCTCTACTTCATTCCTGTCTCCTGCTTCCTGCTCTTTAACGTCTTCGACTGGACAGGACGCAGTCTCACTGCCCTCTTCACGTGGGTAAGTATGGGGCAGGGAGCAAATGCCAGGCAGTGTCTATCCCTAGGTCCTTCAGCCACAGCTGTCACTGGGGCTGCCATCCATGGCTTGGAGCAGGAAGGAGGTGCAGAGATAACTCCTGCTTTAAATTCTAAGTGCAGATTTATGGGTCAGAGCCGAGAACCACAGTGTTGTTCTGTCCTCCCACCTCTCTTTCAACATGGCTTGGATGAAGCTGCCTCCTCCATTTCAGCCTCTCTGTAAACAAACCTTCACTCCAGCTATGCAAAAGACGAGACAGGATGGCGACAGGGAAAGAGGGTGAAAGACAGGGCAGCCCAAAATAAAACCTCTGGCCTTGGCACAGGACACAGCTGCTTCAAAGACCCTTGTCCTGAGAGCAAGGCAGGGCCATGCCATGTGTGTCATACAACTGTCCCCTGCCACATCCCCTTGCTCTCATCTCCTCAGGATGGACAAGGAAAGGGGCTTTCCTGTCTGGGTCTCTTCCTGCCCCTTCACCCACCCCCCCAAGCGCTGTTTCCCCCTGTATTGTTCAGGCTGTTTGTTTAGAGAAGCTCCTCAGGACCACGTCCCACACGGGGTCTGCCTGAGCCTGCCTTCCCCATGGCCTGGAGCTGCTTCTCCGCTGGCCATCACTGCTTGTTGCCTTCGGTCTTGGCCACGAGCCGCCTTGCCTGGTGTCCAGGCCACAGCCTCCATGGCGGGATGACCCAGCAGGAGATGTTTCCAAAACAAGGCTGTGTGGAAAGTCTGACTGCATGTGGTTTGGGCCACATTTCCCTGGTTGGGGCCCCACTCACTCTTTTTCTCCTCAAGCAGGAGAGGCAGCTGCTGTCTCCAGTTTGCCCCATAGACACGGCAGCTGGCCTAACCTCAGTTTCCTCCTGTGTTCATGGAGTTTCCTGTGGCCACGCCAGCCCAGCAGCTCCCAAGGCAGCTGTGGGTCTCTCCTCACCTCAGACCAGTGAACCCGGTCATCTGTGAACTGGGCACCTCACTGAGGGGATGAGGTCTGTCGCAGTCCAGGGGCTCCTTAGTCCCAGCTGCAGGGACAACACAGGGGGATGGTACCTCCTTCTTTGTCCCAGCCTTAGTTGCTCAGGAACTCTGGTAGAATCTAAGGAGACTGTAACTCGGTCCACGCCTTTCCCAGCACATTCCAAAACAGCCCCAGCATAATCCCTTTCTTAGATTGCTGGATCTTGCCCTGCTTGCTGGGGGATGGCGTAGGACGCTGGAGAGCTGGCTAAAGCCCAGTTTGCAGGCGCTGAGGTGCCAGAGGGGCTTTACCTCAGCCACCCTTGTTCCGCACACTGGCTCGCGGCCTGAGCGTGCACAAAGCTCTCTTGCCTGCCTGTCTATTGCCAGCAGGGGCTTAACAGTTGCCCACAAGCGCGGCTCAGTATTTTGGCTCTAGTGCTGCTTCAAGTCACCTGCAACAGGGCTTTCAGACCTAGAACCTACTTATGACTGCAGGTGGTGACACTGGGATTTGTTGCAGCCAAGAAAGTCTCTCAGCAGCTTTGCCATCTCTGTGGCTCCTCCACAGCCCTGGCGCAGCAGGGACAGCCTCTGCAGAGCCCCTGCCAGCATGCCATGGGATGGGGAATGTCCAGTTCTCAGCTGCTCAGCAATCTGTGTTTTTCTCCCAGCCCGGGATGAACAGCTGCCTCCTGCCAGTGATGGTGGTCCTCCGTGTCATCTTTGTCCCTCTTTTCATGCTGTGCAACGTGAAACCCCGTTATTACCTGCCTGTTGTGTTCTCTCATGACGCCTGGTACATCATCTTCATGATCTTCTTCTCCATCTCCAATGGCTACCTGGCCAGCCTTTGCATGTGCTTCGGGCCAAAGTGAGTGTGAGCTGGGGACAAGGGAAGGGTTGGTTATGCCCCCAGATGCCAGCCCTGGAATGACTTGTGGAGTCTAGCTCTGCCCAGCTCTGGCATCTGGAGAAGAGGCCACAGGCACAGAAGGGAATTGTCACTACCCACAGCGTCCCATCTCCCAGGCTTGTGCCTCCATATCCTAGGGATGAGGAAGCTATCTGGGCTCTGCCACACAGGGGAAGGGGCTGGATGCAGCGGGGATCTGGAGGGCAGCAGAGCATGGCACAGTACCCACAGCAGGGTGAGCAGCCTTCCCCAGCACAGGGAGCACAAGGAGCCCCACAGGAGTCAGAGAGGAATGTCCCTGGTGCCAGGAGCTTCAGGGTGGCATACCTGATGCACTTTATGAGCCAACAGTGAGGAGACTTGGAGTTCTTGTGGCTCTAGGAGCCAAGAGGGATTTCTTCTTGCCATTCCTCTGCTACAAGCCTCCCAGCTCCACTGAACAGCGGGGCACTGGACACGCATCCTGAGGATGGATCTGACACCTGTTTCTCCCCTAGGAAAGTGCTTGTGCACGAAGCAGAGACCGCTGGAGCTGTCATGGCATTTTTCCTGTCACTGGGTCTGGCCCTAGGAGCTGCTGTCTCCTTTCTGGTCCGAATTCTCATCTAGCAGAGGCACACAGAGGGTGCAGGGACACCAAGAGATGGCTCCGCATCCTCCACTGAGGCCCTGGACACCTCAGCACTGTGGGGAAATAACAGCTCACACCTGTCCCTGCCAAATCACACTGCCACAGCAGACATTACAGCCAGGGACGGTTCCACTCCTGCAGGGCTGGCCTGGTTCCTGCCACGCTCAGCTGTGTGATGCCCTCAGGCCTACGTGCCTTCTCCTTCCCCATGCTGTGTGTGTTGTAAGACCCCCGGGATCTCCAAGAAGTCCAGCTGCCTCCCATGCTGCATAACTTCCCTGGCTCAAGGCCAAAAGCCATTTTCAGCCTCTTTCTCTCTGAGAGAGTGAAAGGCTGGTAACTAGTGTTACTCCTCTTGCCCTTGTCTCCAAAGCACCTAGGAGATTCTCTCCTCTCCTCCTAGGGGGCCTGGAAATATCCCACAGCCCTCCTCTTGCTGACAGACTTGTGAATGGCGAGGAGAGCCCCAGCCAGCCTTGCCATCCCTGCTCTCTGCTATACGCACATCCCCCTGACCAGTGGTATCCCTGAAGTGTAGACATCTGTGTCCCAGCCACAGAAAGAGCCAACACCATGGCTAGGCTGAGGGAGGAGGAGGTCTCCACACCCCACCTTCTCCCCCTCTCCTTGCCTCTCTTCCCTTTTTTTTTTTTTGTGATTCTGACATTGTTTTTTTTTTTTTTCAGCCTCCTGGTTGTGTGACAGGAGGTTATACTGTGGGTTACAAGAGGAAAAGCAGCAACTCCCTTCCCAACAAAGCTGCCTTCCCTACCCATGTGTGCTACAAGGGAAGGCCTCACCTCTCCCTTGGCTTTCATGTCCCTTGTCACGTAAATGTGTCTATACAGTTGCCATTTTCTATAAAAAGAACAAAATGCTCCTTTGGGTATGTGTTTTTGTCTCTGTCGCCACAGGGGAGAGGGGCTGTGGAGGACCAAGGGTTGAAGTGAGAAGGCACTGGCATTTCCTTACCACCCTGTAGTTCCATGCAGGCAGCATCAGAAATGGTGGGAATGGTGTGTGCATGCCCTGCACAGCCAGGCCCAGCCATGAGGACACAGCCAGTGTGGGAAGGGGATCGTAGAACCATAAAATCAGAATGGTTCAGGTTGCAAGGGGGCTTGAAGATCATCCAGTTCCAAACCCCCTGCCACGGGCTGTGATAATTTCCACACACCAGGTTACTGCAGCCCCATCCAGCCTGGCCCCGAAGACTTTGAGGGATGGGGCACCCACAGCTTCTCTGGGCAACCTGTTCCAGTGCCTCACCACCCTCAGAGTAATAAATTTCTTGCCCAGCATCTAAACCTTCCCTCTGTTTGAAACCACTCCCCTTTGTCCTGTAACGACATACTCTTTGTCCCTGTCCATCTTTATTGTAGGTGCCCATCAGGTACTGGAAGGCCACAATTAGGTCACACCAAACCCTTCTCCAGGCTGAACGATCCAAATTCAGACATCCCTTGTAGGAGAGGTGCTCCATCCCTCTGACCATGTTGCTGTTCCTCCTATGGACTATCTCCAACAGGTGCAAGTCCTTCCTGTGCAGGGGACCCCAGAGCTGGATGCAGCACTGCAGGTGGGCTCTCACCAGAGCAGAACAGAGGGGCAGAAACTGTCCCTTGTCCTGCTGGCTGTACTGCTCCGGATGCAGCCCAGGACACCACTGTCTGTCTGAGCTGTGACTGCTCATGGTGAACTCATGGCCAGCCTCTCATCCACCAGCACCCCAGGGATGCTGCCCTCGAGGTACAACAAGGGACCACTGACACCTCTGATAAAGAGCAGATGGACCTTCATATCTTGAGGTGCAGTGACCTGCAGCACTGCATCTGGGAGCTTTCCTTGTGCCTGGGAACAGCCAGAGTGCCACCTCCTGCTCCTGGAGTGAACTACACCAGCCTGCCAGCGGGAATCCCCCTCCCTCTGTCCCACATCATTCACAGCCATCACCTCTTTGCACCGCCAGGCACCAAAACCCATGTGGGAGTTCGGATCCCCCATCCCACTTCCAGCTTCCTTTGCTGGTCAGGGCTTTTGTACCCACAGCTTCAACACAGAATCACAGAGTAGGTCAGGCTGGAAGGCACCACGTGGTGGATCATCTGGTCCACCACCTCTGCTTAAGCAGGGTCAACATAGAGCACAGGGCACAGGATTGTGTCCAGACAGTTCTTGAGCATCTCCAGTGATGGAGTCTCCACAATCTCTAGAGGCAATCTGTTACAGTGCTGGGTCACCCACACAGTAAAGTTCTTCCTCATTTTCAGGTATTATTTCCTGTGCATCAGTTCGTGGTTTCTGCCTCTTGTCCTATTAGCTTGGCAGCACCGAGCAGAGCCTGCCTCTGTCCTTCACACCCTCCCTTGAGATACTTATTGATGAGCTCTCCTCTCAGTCATCTCGAGGCGGAACAGGCCCAGCTCCCTCATCCTTTCCTCTTAAGGGAGATGCTCCTGTCCCTTAATCATCTTTTTTACCCTCTGCTGGACTGGCTCCAGGGGCTCCATGTCTCTCTTGTACTGAGAAGCTCAGAAGCAGACAGAGTACTGCAGATACTGGAATGGTAAAACTTAAGACTGATTTCTATTATTATTTCCCTTGAACCGGAAAAGACAACGTCTCCAAACACTGTTTTGTAGCGGCGACACAGGCCTGCCATACACTCCAGCCCTGACACCTTCTGTCCCCGCCCCTTCCCCGCTGTACTGCGGCTCCACGCAGCCTCAGGCCGGCAGAGCTACGCGGCTCCCGGCCTCGGGGGGAGCTGCAGGATGAAGCCGGGGAACTGCGGATTCCCGCTTCCCTGCGCCAGCCATGGAGCCCAGGAGGCGCCGCCGTAAGCTCTGTGGAATAATCTGGAAGTGGTTTTCTAGCCGCAGCTGTATTCCTCCGCGACGGGGTGGGGAAAAGAGTTCCTCGCCGGGGCTCCCCGCCGCCCCTCGCCGTGGCGCTAAGAGGTCCCGGTCCTGCTGCCCTCCGAGCGTCGCGGCGAAGGGCGGCGGAGAGCCGCGGCTGGCGCCTGCAAAACGGCAGCATGAAGCCGAGCATTCATTGCACGCCCGCCCCCGCCATGGCGGCCGCTAAACAGCAACGCCGGTGCCTCCCACACACCATCGAACTGTGGTTCGCTGACCAAGACCCCTTTAAGGCGGAAGGATACAATGTGCCGTGAGGCTCCCCCTCGTTCCGAGCCTATAAAAAGCGGCCGGTGAGGGGCTGTAGCCCTCTCGCCGGTCCCTCACGCCCGAGACGGTAGGGACTGGACGCGGCACGGGGCTGGGCCTGGCGCCTCCGCCGCCCTCTCTCTGGTTCTCATGCCCTGAAAATGCACTGAAAACAGGCATGTGTTTGTCTTATAGATGCCCGAGAAAGTGCAGCACGAGGAGGAAGATGCGGAGACCTTCGCCTTCCAGGCGGAGATCGCCCAGCTCATGTCGCTCATTATCAACACCTTCTATTCCAATAAGGAGATCTTCCTGCGGGAGCTCATCTCCAACGCCTCCGACGTGAGCCCGGGCGGGAGTGGGCCCTTCCTCTGCCGGGGGTCGGGGTCGGGCTGGTGTCCTTCCAGGGGTGCCCGGGGAGAGGCCGATTCCCGGCTCTCCGGGAAGGCTTGTGCAGGGGAGGGACGGAGGAGGCTGTCGAGTAGGGAGGCTGTGTCGAGCATCCCTTTCTCCCCTAGGCCCTGGATAAGATCCGCTATGAAAGCCTGACCGACCCCTCCAAGCTGGACAGTGGGAAAGACCTGAAAATTGACATAATCCCCAACCCCCGGGACCGCACGCTGACCCTGGTGGACACTGGCATTGGGATGACAAAAGCAGACCTCATCAACAACCTGGGCACCATTGCCAAATCTGGGACCAAAGCCTTCATGGAAGCCCTGCAGGTGGGTTGCCTTTGGCTGCATGGGTTCTCTGGCGCCTGGGTCACGGGCTGGCACTGAATGTGCAAATAATAAATAAACAATAAGAAGACCCTGCTGCCTTGTTTGCCGTGGGAAATGTTGGCCTACTCAAGTGTGCTTCCTCTATCTTTCCAACACCAGGGAGGAGCTGAGGGTAGAGCTGGCTGCCTGTTGGCACTTGCAGGTTTTTCTCCATGTGCCTGACCCACTTCTTTGCTGCTGTGAATCAGTCACAGGCATTTTCTACCTCCACACTGGTCTTAGCAGCTGCTCTCTGCTTTCACAGGCTGGCGCAGACATCTCCATGATCGGGCAGTTCGGTGTGGGTTTCTACTCTGCCTATCTGGTGGCTGAGAAGGTGGTTGTCATTACCAAGCACAATGATGATGAGCAGTATGCTTGGGAGTCATCAGCTGGGGGCTCATTCACTGTCCGAACTGACCATGGTGCGTATTGTACAAAAAACCAAGCACGTTTTCCTGCCAGCAGCACCCCTTCTGCTGGTACTCCCTAGAGCCCTGCTGCACTGTCAGTCACACTGGTTAATGCTGGCTGTCACACAATGTTTAGGCTCAAGGAGCTGGTCACGCTTGCTCTCTGCCCTGAAACGTTGATATTTCTCTCCCCACATTGCAGGTGAGCCCATTGGACGTGGCACCAAAGTGATCCTGTACTTGAAGGAGGACCAGACTGAGTACTTGGAGGAGCGTCGTGTGAAGGAGGTGGTGAAGAAGCACTCCCAGTTCATTGGCTACCCCATCACGCTCTATGTACGTAAGGGAAGGACTGTGGGGACCAGATGGAAAGCTGGAGGCAGGGGTGGTGGTGTTTGAAACAGGAGCACAGAGTACGATACTTTCTGGTCCCTTGTGCAGTTCCTGGCTGCTGGGTACTGAGCAGTGGTGCTCTCAGCTTGTGTGGCCAAAGGTGGTTTGAGGCTGGGGGCTTACTGGAGGTGGAGGAGGTGGGTATCCAGCCACACTAAAGGCCTTTGGTCTTTGCAGCTGAAGATCATCTAAAATCAGCCGTGGAAAAAGGGTTCCTGCCACTTTTCTCAGGCACAGCTTTTGGTTGCATGATGAGGGGCTTTTGAGGACTGGTTCCATGAGCTTTCGTTCCAGATGATGCATTTGTTTGACCTTGGAGGATACAATTTTTCTCATCTAGAGCTAAAGGATTCCTGGTAACTTCAGGCTAAACCTGACTATTGCTTGTTTCTTTCTCCACAGCTGGAGAAAGAACGTGAGAAAGAAATCAGTGATGATGAAGCAGAGGAGGAGAAAGATGAGAAGGAGGAAGAGTCAGTGTCCAAAGATGAAGAGAAACCCAAAATCGAGGATGTGGGCTCTGATGAGGAGGAGGAGGGAGACAAAGGCAAGAAGAAAAAGACCAAGAAAATCAAGGAGAAATATATTGACCATGAGGAGCTGAACAAGACCAAACCAATTTGGACCCGCAATCCTGATGACATCACCCAGGAGGAGTATGGCGAGTTCTACAAGAGCCTCACCAATGACTGGGAGGACCACTTGGCTGTCAAGGTGGGTGCTGGGCTACCCTGCCTTCCAGGGAGAGGCAAAGGGCCCTTTTCCAGCCCTCATCCAGAGTCACCACATGGTTGTGCCTCTGTGGGACTGAGCACTCTCAGGCCACTTGGTGATGGAGCAACCTGCACTGACTCCCATGCAGGTGGAAGGATTGGCAGTGCCAGTCCGTAAGCAAGACAGGAGGATGTGGGGTCTCAGGGAAGCACTGATTTCTCTGTCCAAGCCGCCTGTATGCCAGGGAACCTTGGCACATACGGGATAGTGGGCCTGAGCAGGAGGAAATACAGGCTGCTTGGATGCTAGAGATGTTGCTGTGCCCCCTTGCCAGTCCCATGCTGAGGAGTGGCAGTTCAGCCTTCCTGCTGTGGGAGCTGGGGAAAGGAGAAGTGAAACACCCCAGCAGCTGTTTTTTTCTCCTGGTTCCACAGCATTTCTCTGTGGAAGGGCAGCTGGAGTTCAGGGCCCTGCTTTTCATCCCGCGCCGTGCCCCTTTTGACCTCTTTGAGAACAAGAAGAAGAAGAACAACATCAAGCTGTACGTGAGGCGTGTCTTCATCATGGACAGCTGTGACGAGCTCATCCCTGAATACCTAAGTAAGAGCCCCCTGCCTCAGCCTCCCAGTGCAGAGCTGGAATCCCCACAGCCTGTGGTACCACCTCCAGTACAGAGGGACTGGATGAGGTGCTGGCTGGTATGGGTGCATAGCAGTCAGTGTTCTTTTCTTTTTCTCTCTGTGTTGGAGCTCAGAATCCTTAACCTGACACCTGTTTTCATTCCCCCTATGCAGACTTCATCCGGGGTGTTGTGGACTCGGAGGACCTTCCTCTGAACATTTCTCGTGAGATGCTCCAGCAGAGCAAGATCCTCAAAGTGATCCGCAAAAACATTGTGAAGAAATGCTTGGAGCTCTTTTCTGAGCTGGCAGAAGACAAAGAGAACTACAAGAAATTTTATGAAGCTTTTTCCAAGAATCTGAAGGTGAGTGGGGCACCCTACAGCTGGAGGAGGGAAGGGCCCATGACCCATCTGCCTGAGGAGCAATCTTGTTCCTCTGCTGTGTCTCCTCTGCATGGATGTTAGGATAAAGGGAGTGGGTCTTGCGAATGCTTCGGGGTGCCTTTGTGGGCACCTGTCCCCTCTGGCTGCCCTAGGCCAAACACTCAAATGATCAGGAGCTGGGCAGATGGCTGTGCCTCAGGGCCAGCCGAATGCATCCAAGTCCTATCCTGGAGACTTCATGCGTCTCTTCTGCCCCCAGTTGGGCATCCATGAGGACTCCACCAACCGAAAGCGCCTTTCGGAGCTGCTGCGCTACCACACGTCCCAGTCCGGCGATGAGGTGACTTCGCTCTCCGAGTACGTGTCCCGTATGAAGGAGAACCAGAAGAGCATCTACTACATCACAGGTGAGCCAGAGCTCCTCTGAGCCTAGCAAGGCAGAGGCAGGTAACCTGAATACGGACCCTAATTTAAAACACTTCCTGCTGCCTTCAGCAGGTCATCCCTGCTGAATTGCAGTTCATTCCTGGGGGCTGGGGAAAGGACAGCAGGCCTAGAACCCTGGCTGCTGCCACTTTTATTTTAGGGGTCCCAAGTGACTGGTGGTGTTTGTCCTGCTGTAACCAGCTCTTGCCTCTTGGTGATGTTTCATTTCTACCTTCCACAAACACAGGGGAGAGTAAGGAGCAGGTCGCTAACTCAGCCTTTGTGGAGCGTGTGCGGAAGCGTGGCTTTGAGGTGGTATACATGACAGAGCCCATCGATGAGTATTGCGTGCAGCAGCTCAAGGAGTTTGATGGCAAGACCCTGGTATCAGTCACCAAAGAGGGGCTGGAGCTGCCTGAGGATGAGGAAGAGAAAAAAAAGATGGAGGAGAGCAAGGCCAAGTTTGAGAACCTCTGCAAACTTATGAAGGAAATCCTGGACAAGAAGGTGGAGAAGGTGAGATGGACAGGGAGCTTAGCCCTGTGCTGGAGGGAGGAGGGCTGGGTCCTCCATGCTGCAGGTGAGGGCCCCCGCTCAATGCATGCCTCTCATCTCCTGCAGAGGAGCCGCTAGAGGAGACTGGAGGTCCCAGCATGCACCATCTTGCTCTAAGCAGCCAGGCTGCAGGCGAGGGGCACTGACCCAAATACGTGCATTGATGGGAGAGGGTAAGTGTGGGAAACAAGCAGTGGGTGCTCTAAGTGCTGGCTGAGCTGTCCTAATTAGTCTGTAGCAGTCCTGGAGCTGTTTGGAGCATCTCTGCTTGCTTTGGGGTGTCCCCAGGTGAACCAGGGGCAAAGACTTGGGCTGTAGTGTGCTGTGGCTGGGCCCAGTCCAGGGCTTAGGGGGGCCTTGCTCAGCTAACCCTCGGCTGTGTTGGCAGGTCACCGTCTCAAACCGGTTGGTCTCGTCTCCCTGCTGCATCGTCACCAGCACCTACGGCTGGACAGCCAACATGGAGCGCATCATGAAGGCTCAGGCGCTGCGGGACAACTCTACCATGGGCTATATGATGGCCAAGAAGCACCTGGAGATCAACCCTGACCACCCAATTGTAGAAACCCTTCGCCAGAAGGCTGATGCTGACAAGAATGACAAAGCTGTTAAAGATCTGGTGGTGCTGCTCTTTGAGACTGCTCTGCTGTCCTCTGGTTTCTCCCTGGAAGATCCCCAGACCCACTCCAACCGCATCTACAGGATGATCAAACTTGGGCTTGGTGAGTATCCATGAACTTCTCGTGCTGCAGCAGGCCTGAAAGCACGTTAACTGGTCAGGCTAGTGTCTCGGGGCCGGGGGAAACCAGTAAGGGAGCCATGCTGCTATGACGTGCTGAAGTGCCTCTGTACATAAGGTGGCCAGGAGAAAGTGTAAGCCTGGAACAAGGTACTTCAGGGGGGCTCAGGACTCTGGGTGGACTGCCCTGTCCTCCACAACACCAGGAGCCATCAGAATGTTCAGATGACAAGCTGAGGCTTTTTATTCCTTCAGAGTAAATGTGAAAAGTCTGTCATGGGTCATGTGACCCATCTGGAGAAACAGCTTGTGCTTGTACACAGCCTTTTCCTCCAAATTCACCATTTAGCTAAAAATTTAAATCAGAAGGTGCTGTGGCTTGGCACATCTAAGTTAGTAACTCTGTGCTGCCTAGTTTCAGTAGGAGTAGGGTGCTCTATTAGTCAAGTTGCAGGTAAGGGGACTGTATGGTAGTACAATTTTCTGTTCAGAGTACACTGAAACAGAAACCTGCAGGGTTGGAAACTGACGAGCTCTAGAGTCTTGCAACTGCTTTAGTTGTGACTTGACTGGATTTACTGCATTTTTCTCTAGAGAAATGGCTTAAACCACATTCTCCGGGCCTAAACTCCAGGTTTTGTGGTGCTGGGTAACAAGTCTTTTGTAGTTAATCTTAATTGGCTGAGGAGTGCAATCTAATGGCATCGGTAGTATCCATACACTGGTGTAGATGTTACTGGGAAGATGCTGCTGATTCAGGGTTAGTGCTAGAGTTGACAATAACTTGTAACAATGTTGACTTGCAATTATCAGTTTTTAGCCCGGAGGAAAGGAGACTGAGGTGACCTCATTGCAGTGTACAGCTTCCTCACCAGGGGAAGCAGAGGGGGCCTGCATTGCTATCTTCTCTGTGGTGACCAGTAACAGGACCTGAGGAAACGTCATGAAGCTTTGTCAGGAGAGTTTTAGATTGGATATTAAAGGTTTCTTACCCAGAGAGTGGTTGGCCAAGGAACAGACTCCCGAGAGAAGTAGTCACAGCACCATGCCAGCATTCAAAAGTGTTTGGATAACACTCTTGAGGCACACAGTGTGATTGTTGGGGTTGTCCTGTGTAGAGCCAGCAGCTGGACTTCAATGATCCTTGTGGGTCCCTTCCAAATCAGAATATTCTATGATTCTGTGAACTATGGGATGCTAATAGCCCCATTCCTCAGGCTGGGGGCAGGAGCCAGGTTTACTCTGGGAGAGGCTGTACATCTGGGATTAGATGTCATTTGGAGACTTATCTCTTCCTTTCCTCCCCTCGCCCAGGCATAGATGAAGATGAGGTGGCTGCAGAGGAGCCCCGTGCAGCTGTCCCTGAGGAAATCCCCCCTCTGGAGGGAGATGAAGATACATCCCGCATGGAAGAGGTAGACTAAAGGAGGAAGGTTCTTCCTTCACATGCCAGACCTCTGCTCTGTCTAGATGGTCTGCTCCCACCAGCTGCTACTGACTTCTTGGTGGTGTCTATTCTTTTGGCTCTGTTTGGTTTGGGTTGTTTTTGGCAGGGTGCAGGAGGGCATGATTCCCTGTTTGTTAGTAGTGATTCAGGTAGCCTGAGGCCTGTTTGTTATGTGTCTTTCTGCTTGTGTAGAAACAGCTGATGGGGAGAGGAGGTGTGAGGAGGCATCAGGCTTCCCCTCTCTCCCCATGGAGTGTCCCATGTTACCAGTAGGCATCAAACACTGTCCTTATTCCTTTGGGGTGGGAGAGCCCTTCCTCCAAACTGCTGCCTCCCTGAAGCCCCAGGATAGCATAATGTATTTTGGTTGGGTTTTGTTTGATTATTTTTCTGGAGTTTTGTTCTACTGGAATTAAAGAATTGATGATTTACATGGTGGGGTCTCTTGTGTTTCATACCTACTCTGCTGAGGAAAATGTCTCCTCTCTGAATGCTTGTCTGAGCCCTGCTTTAGGAGATCTTTATCTCTTCCATGCCCTGGCAAGATGAAGTGGGTGGAAGGAACACATGACCTGCTGTGCAGGTGGGGTGATCTCCAAAGAGCAGTAGTTCTCCACCTGGAGAGCTGCATGCCCCCCAGCCTGGGAGCGAATTTCCAATCTGTGTGGGTCAGCTGGGTGAGCTGTGCCAGGGCCTGAGCCTGGGCTGCTGCTGGCTGGTTTGATCTGAGCACCTCTGGGGCAGGCCAGCGGCAGGAGCCATCCGCCTGTTCCATTGCAGTGTGGAGCGGAGCAGGCTGTGGAGTGACAGCTCAGGACTGTAGTCAAGCTGCCTCTCTTCAGCTGCTGGGCCAAAGACTCAACTCCTTTCCTCCCACCTCCAGCCTGCCCTCTGGCTTTCTGCAGCCATTGGGTGTTGGGCGGTATCTGGCTTCTTTCCATCTGTGTCCTAGATGAGAAGCCTGGGACAGCACCTCTGTCTGAGCTGCCCCTTGCACTGAGCTCACACTCTGAGGTTTGTCACCCCTGGCCACAATGGCCCTTGGTGTTTGTCAGAGAAAAGTGACACCAGCATTAAGTTCTCTTGCTGCCCACATGCCAGCTGCCACAGGCACAAAATAGAATGGGCTTTAGCCAGTATCCATCTTCAACAGGGAGGCAGAGCCTGCTGGAATCCCTTGCTGCACAGCAAGACACTGACTGTGCTGCCAGTGTGGCAGCTGTGTGGGTGCAGCCTGCTAGGGCAGTGGTGGAACTGAGCTAGCAAATTGTTTAAATTGCCTATTCTCTCAATAGGCAAGTGTTGCCAAATAGTGAATCAATAAAAATTAACCCAGGACATTAACTTAAAAAGTTTTCTTTTTCCACCGCTGTTTTGTTTAAATCTACATTTAAATTAGAAGGGTTATCCCATTGTATCCCATTGTATCCCATTCCTAACTTGGCAATGTGGGTTTTTGTTGTTTTGTTTTTAATCAAAGGAAATCACCTTCCATTTTCAGTCTGTCAGCAGATGGTGAGTGCAGACATTTGGGTGAATTAGTAGGACAGGATGAAAAGCTGTGAGGTTGCAGAGGCACCTCCAAGAGCTCAGAGCTAGAAAAGGAGCACTGGTAAAACTTCTGGAGAAATGCTCTGAAGCCTGGGCTGTGCTCAGCACCAGCTCTGGTATCCCTCCGGGCTCAGCTAAGTCATCACTGTCCCTAGTCTCCTCCTGTTTCTCTTGTAACCCTCACCTGAGTGTCCCCTTTTCCTAGCTGTGTTAGGCCCCAGTCCTGTCTCTGACCCATATTCACCCTGGCCTACACAGTTTTTCACCAGGCCTGCCACACATACCAGGAGGATGGACCATCCACATCTCAAGCCTCTCCTGGCTCCGGCTGCTGCAGTACAGCCCACAAAGTGCTACAGCACCGGTGGCCCTGGCTGGCAGGTGCTCAGCAGCCTCCTGTGTCACCTCTTGGTAGCTACACCCACTGGGAATTCCTTAAGTTGCAGCATGCAGACAACTTAGGAGCCAAACTAGGCTCAGGCTAATGGCTCCATGTGCCCACCAGCATAAGCAACATTCCAAACCTGGCTGTGCTCCCCAGTTGCGTGTGCAAGGATCTCCTGTCAGGCCTTGCAGCTTTGAGTGCAACCCTGGCTGATACCAGCCTTGGCAAAGACAGAGAGAGGCACCTGTATTTGTAAAGAAACTCTGCTGTCCCAGAGAGACTAGGGACACAGGAAGAGTTGGAAATCTCTTCCCTCCTTCCAGGTACATGGAAAAAAACACCCACATTTACACCCATGGCACTATATGCAGCACATTTTTAATTTAATAAAATAAAAAGAGAAAAAAGTTGCCTTGCAAAAGTACCAAAACCTGCTGGTTCATCAGTCAGGTTGTGTTGACGAGAAAAGGATGGACCAATAAAACCCAGGCTTCTGGGGAAGAAGAGCTTTCACTGCTCCATCCCCTGCTGTCTGTGGAGCAGGAACAAGGCACCGCAAGCGGGCTCTGCCCCCTGTCCCAACCCTCCAGGCACAGGCTCTGGCCAGACCTTGGGAAAAGCAGGGCCAGTGCCTCCAGGTGGCAGGAAAAAGAGGGCTTGTTTGTGCTTGTCTGAATGGCAAGTGCAAAGCCCAGAAACCATGGCACTGAGGGACCCCGAGGTGGTGCTGGGGCTTCTGGGCAGTGCAGCCTTTGGCCTGTAACAGCAGCAGATGTAACCAAAATACAGCCTCGAAGTTCTCAGCAAGCCCTGGGCACTGTCCAGCTCAGGTACTGCATAAAAATCAGCCTGGGCTGAGGGGGGCAAAGTGTCCTGGAGCAGGGGTTAAGAATCGATAAAACCAAAGTGAGAGGTACTGGCTTTCACTGCAGTGCCCTCGCAGAGCAGATCCCAGGCCTGGGGTAGGACAGGCTGGAGTCCTTCCCTTGGCTGTGCCTGTACTACCCAGAGCCCCTCCTGGAATGGAGGAAGAGCACTCCCCACCCTTCGATGGGCTCAGCTTGGGACTTGCCTCACTCAGAGGTGTTTCAAAAAGAAACCTAGTGTTTTGCTTGCCCTTTCCTCCTGCCAAGCTCTGTAGTATTAACAGAAATGGAGGAACATTAGCCAGAGGCAAGACAGTGTCAGGGAAGAGCTCCCTTGTTCGTCAGTGACTTTGGGGAGAAGCCACAAGACAGAGATGAGGCAGGAATACCAGCAGCCTCATGCTGGTGTGTCCCCAGGCTTGTGCCTTGGCTGTAAGTCTTTGACCCATTAAGGCAAATGGAAAGGTTTGGAGCTGCGTCAGCCCAGAGTGTTTCCTGGGCTTGTTCCAGCCCCTTTCCCAGGAAAAGCAGGTGGAAAACTGAGTCACTGGTCCTGCCTATCCATACCCCACTCTTCTTCTCAGTGGGTTGTGAGAAATCCAGCAAATACTCTTGAGTGGAGGCAGGACAGCAGGCATGGCTTAAATGCCATGGCCTCAGCTTCCTTAGACCTTTTGTACAGGGGTCTCGCCCGGCGGGAGCTTCTTACTGCGCTTCTTCATGCGGCTGCGGGCGTAGACACGGAGAAAGAGGGCCATGAAGACAACGGCTATGCCCAGCCCACCCACCACAGTGACAGTGTGCCCGTAGATGAGGCAGGAGAGGAGGATGGCAAAGGCCTGTCGGAGTGTCATGATGATGGTGAAGACAGCTGCCCCGAACTGGTTGATGGTGTAGAAGATGAAGAGCTGGCCGCAGGCAGAGCACACGGAGAGCAGCACGGCGTGGGCGGTGAACTCCGAGTGGCGGGCCATGAAGCGCAGCGACTCCAGCAAGGCACCCTGCTCCACGAGCGAGCCCACAGTGAAAAGGCAGGAGAAGACGTTGACACCAAACATCATCTGCACGGGAGACATCTTGTACGTGAAGAGAGCATCCTGCCAGTTCGAGGTGAAGCTGTCAAAGATTATGTAGCCAGCCAGGAGCACTATGCCGGAGAAAGTGGTGACAGTGGACACCGTCCTGTTAGGAGCGCTGGAGAGCAGGAACATGCTGACCCCCACGGAGATGAGGGCAGCAGTCAGATACTCCCAGTACTCATAACTCTTGCGCGACACCAGTTTGCCCATCATCATCACTGGGATCACTTTGGAGGCCTTGGCCAGCACTTGGGTGGGGAAGCTGATGTATTTGAGTGCCTCATACTGACACCAGCTGCTGAGGATGTTGGAGAGGGAGGCAAAGGAGTATTTGTACATAGGAGCCCCATGGCGTGGCTGCTTGGTCAGGGCGCAGTACAGACCAGCCACTGTGAAGGCCAGGATGCGGTTCATGAACACGAGGAACTGGGAGTCCTTGAACTTTTCTCCAGGGTCTGTTTCAGTGGTACCGTACGTTCTCGTCATCACACGCTCCTGGAGGACACCCCATGTGAGGTAGGAAGCCTGCAAAGCAGCAGCAGCACAGGGAGAGTCAGGACCCACAACAGCAGTTGCCAGCAATAACAGGAAGAACAGACCCCAGGAGATCCTTGCTTTCCCCAGTGTTGCTCATCCTCTGCAAGGCAATGCTTCCCTGAGACACTGGGAGACGGGACCGCCCCCCACTCCACCCGTCTGAGGGAACCTGCTGTCCCACGTGGTTATAACCAGGAACATCCTGTTCCAAACCACACCTGCTCAGTGGACAGGGGAGAAAAGCCCACAATGCAAACATCCTGGTGACAGTGAGCAGTTATGCTACTTTAAGCCTGTGGAACCAGACTGACTGAATCAGGGAACATTACTGATACACAGCTGCGGTTTTGGTGCCAGCTCCCTGCGGCAGCTCCTGGCAGTTTTCCCAGTGGCCTCTGCATTGGTTTTCACTTCCAGCTCCCCAGGCCTGGTTTTTATATCCAAATCAATTCTAGTTTCAAAACCAGCAGACAAAATTGTCCATGAGGGATGATCACTGTCTTGGTTGTCATGTCTGCTACTTTTGGTGCAACAACACCAAGCCCCTCACAGAAATAAGAGACTTCCTCTCATCACACATCTCCCAAGAAAGTAAGACACAGAGAGGTGGAAGAATTTGGTGGCCCACGGCACGTCTGAATAGGCTGGGCGAGTAGGCCAGGGAGTGAGTAGTTTCCTGGCTGCAGGACACCTGGGTTTTTCTGTCTCAGTGTCCACATTTCTACTTTTTGTCCTCATAGACCAAAAAAGTTGCCCTTCCTAATGATGCTCAGGCTGTAGCTGAGACTTGGGAATCTAAGATTTTAAATTCCTGTTTATCTGTAGCTGAATTAAGTATTTTCTCTCCAGTACTCAAATTCAATCCATCAAGGCAGAATGCATCAGCCCCAGACAGTGACCCATGGGAGAGCCTGGGATAAAAGAGGGCTCAAACTATGTGCTGATCTGACATCAGAGCCAGAACAAAAGCAGCCTTAACAACCTGCTGAATCCCAGAATTTTCAGAGGCTCTAGAGGACTGTGATCAGACAGACAGGATGCTCCAACCCAAATGACAAACGCTAAATGGACCTCCACAGCTCTTGGAGGTGGACTGTCCTGTCCCAGCCTCCAACCCTGCCTTGATCAAGGACAGCACTGCATGCTTGGTCTTCAAGGAACTGACAGTCACTAACCCACTGGTCACTTCCTCATTCCAGAATGGGACAGCCACACATGCACAGGACCCCTACCTGTAGACCAGCAGCACAGAAGAGCAGCTTGAAGACCTGTCGGGCTGTGGAGGACTCTGTGGGCTCTGCTCGGGGTGGCAGGGAGCCATCGTCCTGATGTACAGACTTCACCTCAGAGCCAAACACACATGATTTGATGACAGGGAAGCAAATGCCTCGGCCTGAACAGGGTAAGAGAAGATGGAGACACAATTAACCAAAGCCTGGCATCACAAGCTGCACCAGCTTGAGAGGTGAAGCCTCCCTCCTCATTAGCCTCCAGATCTGCTAACATGGGGGCCTCAGAGAAATTTGTTTCAGGATAGCAGCTGGACAGCACTGGGACACAGCTCTGTGAGCGGCTCAAGCCTGACAATGCAGGTTGAGGAAGGGAAGCTCCTGCTCTTACCTGTCTCCAAGTAGTTCCTTCTCTTGAAGTACTGGATGAGGAGGAAGCCTGGTACCACAATACTGGCATAGCCAGCAGCATTAACAAAGAAACGGAAGAGCCAAAAGTCCCCCCACGAGTCCTGCAGGGCAGGGGAGATCTCTTCACCTGCAGCCATCGTAGGGAGGGAAGCCAGCAGGAGAGGAATGCAAAATCTGTGGAGAGAGAAAGAGGCAGGTGGTGGTGGGCTGCTGGTGCACGGCAGCTCCACTCCACATGCCTGTAATACCCGCATCCAGCCTGATCCTCATCACCTGTAATACGGCCTCCCAGACCCCACCGCAGCAACAACAGTGATGCTGGCAGCACACAGAATAGGAACAGTCATCTGGAGCTGAAAAGCACAGGCCAGACATCTATGTTTGCTTCTGGTAAAGGTGGTTGCTCTGGAACATGTAGACTTAGAACCTTGGATTCCCAGGATTAGGGAGAACACTGCTGTAACCATCTGGTTTTGACTACACTCTTACTGCAAATGTAAGGAGCACCTCACACCTCACCTTTATAAGTTAAACTTTAGCACAGCTTTTGGGTGGAAATGGAAAAGGTCACTGAACAGAAGAATTTACTCCTACCTAGAAGCTCATGTTTCAAGCCTGTGGCAATGAGAAACCTTCCTCTGGAAGCAAACAGTTCAGAGCTTTCCCCTCCAGCTACACCAGGTGAGTGGATGAGAGGCAGGGTTTGGGGCTGTTAGCCTCCCCCACCTCCCCATGCAGCCCTGGAAGTGTGCCAAGGCATTCCTCACAGCTCAGAGGAAATCACCAGGGTTCACCCGCTTGGCAAAACACAGCCAGAAAGAAAGGCTGGAAAGGAACTTTCCTACCAGCTGTCTGGTTGGGATTTTACCAGGACTATGCAATGAGGTATAGCTGATATTCTTCAGCTGTAGCTGTAGGAAGTGATCTAGCCAGCTTTAAAACAGCTTTAATAGTCCTTGAAGGAGTTCTTCCCTTCTCACAAAGGCAAACCTGCAGTATTCAGGGGCACCAGGTACTCAACAGAATGAGCAAGCAGGCAAGAACTTCCTACACCCAAGGCCACCTGCATCCTCCCCTCACAAAGCAAGCTGCAGATTCCCGCATCAGGGTAGAACGTTTCCCTGGTCCCTGCTACATCCCTGCCCCAGCTCCCTCAGCTGGAAAAGCCTCCCAGTTGCCTTGGGGACCAGGTGACAGTGCTCTGGGCTGGCTACATAAACACACACCAGAAAAGCTCCTGTGACTGAAAGGCACAGAGATGTTAATTCCTCCTCCACCTGAAACAATCGAGTCAGAGAAATTTAGGCCCTGCCTAGGATTGTACCTGGCCCCAATGTTGTATAACTGTGACCTCTAGTAGTCCCCACACGAAACTCAGAAATTTACAATTTTAAGGACTTTAAAGGCAAGAAAGTCCCCTGTCATTTCATGAGCAAGCACTCCCATCAGCCTCTTGGCCCCTTGAAAAAGACCTCAGGGACTTTTCTCATCCTCAGCTACTGCGGCCAGGCCCTCGGAGTTCAATAACCTGACCAAAGCTGAGGATGTGTTTCACCCAGAAAACTCCCTTCTGTGACTTAAAAGACATAGAAATTCCCAGACCAAGGATCAGTGCACATGGCTAGGGGTGGGATTTCTCTGCCTGCTTTCTACTCCTCTGTCTCCCCCCTCCCCTGGAAAAGACAGTCTGACACCTCCACTCAACCTCTCCTGCTGCAGGGGCATCATCGCAGGCTGTACAGATGCTGTGGGATGCAAAAACAGGGCTCAGTGCTCGCACCTGGGGCTGAAGCTGCCCATGCGCTCCTGGGTTTGTCCGTATTAACTGTGGCTGATGGTGGGGTGCAGAAACGCCGTTCACTTTTGCAGAAGTCAGATATAAATGACAGGGTCTGTTGCCACATTTGCAACTTGAGAGGGACTGCAAGCTCCGTTCAGCACGATTGCGCCTGCTGTTACCCCGCCAGCTCCTGCAGCGCTGCCATGGGAGGAGAATCAGCTCCACTCTCCCACAGCGACCGTGAAGAGGAGGCTATGGAGGCACAATGGCTCTCTATGCCTGCGCTAGCAATTCCCAGGCCCCGAGAGCTGACTCAGTGCAGCAGCCCCTGCCCTCTCTGCCGAGGCTGGGAAGGAACAGGGACGCCAGTGTTACAGGTAGAAAGCGGGGGGGCTGAGCAGGCAACATGCTGAGGCATGAAAGGAGCCTTATTCTGCGGGGCAGCCCAGGAGCCGAGACAACAGCGCCGGCCGCTGCTCCCCTGGGCCCTGCAAGGGCAGCTCTCAAAGGCACCCCTTCAGAGCCGGGCTGGCACCCAGCCCTCTGCCTGGGACGGACAATTTGGGTTCCGGCTCTGAAAAAGATCCCTGCCTACAGCCCTGAGACTCTTCAGCGCGCCTCCAGCGCCTGCAAGGGCTGAGGTCAAATGCACGCTTGGAGCTGACAAGCCCATACTAACATCTCGGGATCTCGTGTCTGCACCCTGTCCCCGTCCCCGTCCCCGTCCCTGTCCCTGCACGCAGCCGGGTCGCAGGGGCTGCCTGCCACTGTCCCCGCAGGGCGGACGCCGCCTCTGCCCAGGGGCCACGAGCAGAGGCACGGGCTCCCCGCCGGCCGTGGGGCACCCTCCGCCCCGGGCACGGCGCGGGGCTCCCGGGAGGGGAGAGCCCTGCGCTTGCCGCTGCGGGGCTTCTCTGCCCGAGGCTCCGGTGCCCCCGCGGGAGAAGCAGCGTGCGGCCGGGTGCGGGACGAGCGTGGTCCCGGCGCCGCCTCCCTGCCCGGCGGCCACGTTCGCAGCAGCAGGCCGGCAGCGCGGCGGCAGCCTCCGCCCG